>NC_143249.1:19095909-19398939 GCF_984573655.1 Nuphar pumila | reverse complement strand
TTCTTTCTCATTCCTCAGCTTTGCAGTTTTGAGCCCAGCCTCCTCCTTACTGACACAATAAAACTTGAACATGTCAATGAAAAATGAACAAGAACGAACTAGTACAGTAGCACAGTGATCAAGAACTGATTTTGCATACCAGCAGTTATTCAAAGAACACAAAGTAACAGTTAATATAAGAATTAAAAGAATACTAACAAAATACATTACAATGGTTCCATGGTTGTTAAGGTGCTCAAAATGGCTATTGAAACGGGTAATATTATCATCAACTGAAGAACATAGTTGATGCACAGCAGGTGGAAACAGTACCCTGTGACCCTGGCACGGCCAGGGAACCCGACCCACCATTTGGAAGGCACGAGTGGACCCAGCAGCAGGATCCGACCACCGGTGAGTCGACTCGATGCAGGGAGATAACGCGCACTTATTCCAGAAAAAGGAAGACCCAGCTCAGCAACGGCCCGGGTCCGGATTCGAACCCGAGACCCGGATCCAATGGCCATCTTTAAAAGCATGGCTTAGGGTTGCGTGAAGGCAGTTTCTTTGGAGATTTAATTACAACTTGTTTTCTTTGCTCAGCAGCCTTACTTTTCTTGCCCTGTCGTTTTCCCCTTTTCTTTGATTACTGTTCGTTGTTTACCATTTCTTTTCAATGTGTTTATTAGCAACCTATCATTGACATTGGGTATTTTAATAAATAAGTTCAGCATCACCATCTAGGTGAGTTTCCATTGTTTTTAAAGCCTGTTCAGCTTACGACTGTATCCAGTCGTGCCTTTCCAGCCTCCATCAAGCTCACGCGAGGGTAGAGGTCGCCTCCAGCAACTGTGTCTTCGCTACCTTTATAGCAGCCCGCTGAAGGCTGCATCAACGTGGTATCAGAGCCCAGACATCCTCCATCGATAGCCGCATGGCTCAAGAGGCGAGGAACGATCCGGCACACGGCAAGGAACGGGAAGAGGTAAGTACCGAGGAGCCTATGATGCGCATGATGGAAATGATGACAAAAATGCAAGAGAATATGCTGCGCATGAACAAAGAAATGGCCGGGATCACCAAGAGGATGGATGGTATGGAGTGTCGACTCGTTGCCATGGAATCGACGGTAGGGTCGACCTCGGCAACAGCACAACCCATGGGTACTACCGTGGGTGATGGTGCAGTGAGCATCGGCACGGCTGCCATGATCGCACCCAACCGAGAAGTGATGCAGCCTGCGATACTGCTGGGGGGCATTGGTGAAGGTGTGCGTGGGACCACCAATCGAGAAGTGCTCCAGCAAGGTACGCCAACAATGAACCCTGGTATGATCGTAGCGCCTCCGACCCTGGAGCCCATTGGAGAGCCTCCCATCAGTGTCGTGCATACGCAGGGTAGGCACCGACCCCCACCACAGGGGCTGCAGGCCAGACCCGACCTGCGTGGCCCAAGTTTGCTATTGGATCCTCTTGGGGGCACGCCAACGTCAGTTCGGACTGGGATGGGTCTGTCGACCCTCCCAGCGCCTGCGCCCGGAAACATGATTGCAGCCCCTTCACGGGCTAAGGGGATTGATCCCCTGTGGATGAATTCGGATCCCTCGGGGTCCAGTCAAGAACCAATGGTAAGTGGACCCGGACCCGATTACCGAGGACCACCCTTTGGGTTCTCAGGAGCAGGTCCGGGTCTGGCAGCCCCATACCCAGCCTACCCAATTGGGTTGGGTTCGCAGTTCGTTCCGAATCCGACCCAACCCGTGAATTTTGAATCCCAAAATGGATCCCATACCGACCCGAACCTGTATCGGACCCGGACGAAACTCCAGCTTGATCTTGAGCCGGGTCACAACCAGACCCATTTTCATATGGACCGTGGATCGAGTTCAAATAAAACCTTTTATCCCCACAACTCGATCCCCAATCCGACCTATCACAATCTGGGTCCGACGAGTAGTTTAGGATTAGGCCTGATCCATATCCAGTCGGGCGAACCATCCCAGTTCTACCCCAACCCAACTAAATACCCGAACCCTAACCAACCCAATAACCCATTCCCGATCCAAAACCCAGTACCTCGCCCGACCCTACCCCATTATCATAACCCAAACCCTTACTACCCCTTTCCTACCCACATAGAGGCAGAGACCCAACACAACCCCACACCTTTAGTAGGACCCCTTACATACCAGTGCAACAACGACAGCCACAGACAGCCCCCACCCGCGGGCAAACCAGGCCGCGACAGTGTCAGCAGGGAGCGGCACGACCGGAGCGTCGACCACCCCTCGGTAGAGTTCGTCAGCACCGGCATCCAGGCGAGCAGTACCGCGTAGAGGACAATGAAGCAGTGTGGGATGATGACACGTTCTGGAACGAGTATCCTGCAGGAATGGTGGAAGCTCGTCAACCGAGAGCAGCGGAGCATCCCTCCACTTATGGGGTGAAACTGGACCTTCCAGAGTTTGCAGGGTGGTTCGACGCGGAACAATTCTTCGACTGGTCATATGCCGTGCAATTTTTCTTTGACTACCACACCGTAGCCGAGCACCGTCGTGTCTCTATAGCGTCTACTCGGTTGAGAGGATTAGCACAGACATGGTGGGTGGAGCTGCAGCGATCGAGGAAGCGGCAAGGGCTAGAGCGTGTACAGTCGTGGGAGGAAATGCAGATATTGATGCAATCAAAATTCGTGCCTTCAGTTCACGCTGAGAGAGCCTATAAGGAGTATCTAGCCCTACGTCAAGGCACTCGTACTGTGGCGGAGTACACTACCGAGTTCCATCGTCTTTCTCTACGGGTGCAAATTGAGGAAACTGCCCGCCAACAGGTCACGAGGTACATTTCTGGTCTCCGTCCTGTTATTTCTGACGACTTTAGTTGTATCACGGTTGAGACATTAAATCAGGCCAGCAGTTATGCCATGAACGTCGAGGAAAAGTTGAAACGAAGGCAAGAATATAGGACCTCCCGTAGTGAACAGTCCAGTCGACCCAAGTCGAGTTTTCCAACCAGGGGAGCGAGCTCCCCTAGGAAGGAGGATTCAAAGTCTACCCCTAGAGCAGAATTTAGCAAACCTGATCCGTCCGGACCCGCATTCAATACCTGGTCTAAAACCAAACCTAATGAGTCTACCATCCGTTGTTTTAGGTGTCAAGAGCTAGGGCATGTCGTGTCTAGGTGCCCCACTGTGGGCAAGAGCACCCATCTCGTCGAAGGTATTGTGGAGTCAGCATCCGAGAGTGAGAGTGAGTCTTTGGTTGAGGATGAGGATGAGCGGGAAGTCGTAGAGTTTGACGGCAATGTCGACAATCTATTATCCATCCGTCATGTCTTGACTGCACCCCGTGAGTCGACCTCTGCCGAATGGCTACGGAACAACATCTTTAGAACCCGATGCAACTGTGAGGGTCATGCATGTGATGTTATTATCGACACCGGTGCTTGTGAGAACATGGTGTCCGAGAGTGTTGTGTCTACCTTGAATCTGAGAACCGAGAAATTGTCTCACCCCTACAAGATGGCATGGTTCAAGAAAGGAAACGAGGTTCCCATCACCCAGCGTTGTTTAGTCTGATTCTCCATGGGGGAGCACTACCACGACGAGGTGTGGTGTGATGTAGCCCCTATGAGTGCTTGTCACATCCTGTTGGGGCGTCCTTGGCAGTTTGATCGCAAGACCATTCATGATGGCCAAAGGAACACGTACTCGTTCATATTTAAGGGTCATAAGATAATCCTTCTCCCCATCAAGGAGACGGGGTTTCCCATAGTAGATAAGCCTGAGTGAGTCCCCCGGTTGGCTGGAGTATCCTACCGGTCTTTCTTGAACCAATGTCAGGAGGATGGTTATTGTTATGATGTGGTGGTTAAACCGTCAGTGAGTACGTCGTTACCAGTTCCTACGGACATCAAACCCCTTATTGAAGAGTTTAGCGACATTATGCCAGATGACCTTCCAGATGGTCTCCCTGCCATGCGTGTCGTGCAGCATGCTATTGATTTTGTGCCAGGGTCGAGTCTCCCCAATCTCCCCGCGTATCGTATGAACCCCTCCGAGCATGCCGAGTTGTTGAGGCAGGTCCAGGAGTTGCTGCAAAAGGGCTTTATTCGTGAAAGTGTGAGCCCTTGCGCGGTACCCGCCTTGCTCACTCCTAAGAAAGATAGGTCCATGCGCATGTGTGTGGATAGTCGAGCCATAAACCGCATCACTGTCAAATACCGTTTTCCCATCCCTCGTTTGGATGATATGTTTGATATGTTGGCTGGTGCTTCCATTTTCTCCAAAATCGATTTAAAAAGCGGGTATCACCAGATTCGTATCCGAGAGGGGGATGAGTGGAAGACGGCATTCAAGACACGTGATGGGTTGTATGAGTGGTTAGTCATGCCATTTGGGCTATCCAATGCCCCAAGTACTTTCATGAATATGATGACCCAAGTGCTACGCCCTTGTATAGGGAAGTTTGTCGTAGTATATTTTGATGATATTTTGATTTATAGTTCATCTTTGTCTGACCATTTGAGTCAACTACGTCAGGTCTTAGAAATTTTAAGGAGCTGATGGAGTTAAGGCAGACCCCGCGAAAGTTCGTGCGATTGTCGATTGGCCTATCCCAAAGACTATTGGAGAGATCCGTAGTTTTCATGGATTAGCCACTTTTTACCGACGTTTCGTGAGAAACTTCAGCACCCTCATGGCCCCCATCACGGAGTGCCTCAAGGGTACTAGTTTTCAATGGACGCCTGCTGCGAGAAAAGCCTTTACTATCATCAAAGAGAAAATGACCAGTGCCCCTGTCTTAGCCCTTCCTGATTTTAGTGCAGTCTTTGAGGTTGAGTGTGATGCCTCCAAGGTGGGAATTGGCGCAGTCTTGAGTCAGAATCGCAGACTTGTTGCCTTCTTTAGTGAGAAGCTGACGCATGCCAGGTGTCAGTATTCCACTTGTGATGTTGAGTTTTATGCCGTTGTACAAGCCCTTCGTTATTGGAGACATTATCTCATTTATAAGGAATTTGTCTTGTACACGGACCATGAGGCATTGAAGTATCTGAATAGTCAAAAGAAGTTAAGTGTTCGTCATGCTAAGTGGGTCAGCTTCTTGCAAGAGTACACCTTTTTAATTCGCCATCAATCTGGTACCCTGAACAAGGTGGCTGACGCTCTTAGCAGGAAGAACAGTCTCCTGATGACCATGTCAGTGCAGGTTGTTGGGTTCGAACAGTGCAAAGAATTATATCCCACGGACCCGGATTTTCAACAAGTCTGGGAGGGGTGCATCTCTTCAGATCGTACCCTCGACCCCTGTTTTAGTATTCATAATGGTTACCTCTTTCGTGGGAACAAATTATGTGTGCCTGATTTCTCCCTTAGGCTTCAGTTGATTTCTGAATTACATGAAGGAGGGTTAGCAGGGCATTTCGGGCATGATAAGACGTTCGCTCTATTAGATGAACGATACTTTTGGCCCAAAATGCGCAAAGATGTTGTCAAGTTCATCCAAGGGTGTCATGTGTGTCAAGTGTCCAAGGGTCATCGTCAGAACAGTGGTCTGTATACTCCGTTACCCATTCCTGAACGGTCGTGGGAGCATGTATCCATGGATTTTATCGTGGGCCTCCCAAGAATGCCACGTCGTTTTGATTCAATTTTAGTCGTTGTTGATCGGTTCTCCAAAATGGCTATTTTTGTCCCGTGTAAGCGAACCACCGATGCCTCTTTAGTAGCGTCCTATTATTTCAAGGACGTCGCTCGCTTCCATGGTCTACCCCACACAATCAGTTCTGATCGTGACACGCGTTTTATGAGCCACTTTTGGAAATCGTTATGGGCTTTATTGAAGACCAAGCTTCAGTTCAGTAGTGCGTACCACCCCCAGACCGATGGCCAAACCGAAGTTGTGAACCGCACCTTAGGAAACTTGTTACGAAGCATAGTAGGGGAAAATGTTAAAACCTGGGATCTAGTCTTGCCTCAAGCCGAGTTTGCGTATAATAGTTCCATCAATAGGTCCACGGGCAAGTCTCCTTTTCAAGTGGTTTATGGTTGATCGCCCACTCATGTCGTCGATCTAGCTTCAGTGTCCACTCTCCCTGACCCCGCCCCAGATGCCTTTGATGTCGTTGAATATATGCGTGATATACATAGGCAAGTCCGGGCTAAACTCATTGACAGTTACGAAGCGTACAAAGCCTTCGTTGACCAAGGTCGTCGCGACATTCAGTTTCAAGTTGGTCAGTTTGTTTGGGTTTACCTGTGTCCTGAGCGTTTTCCTGTGGGCACTTATAATAAACTGAGTCCTAAGAAATATGGTCCCTTCCAGGTCCTACGACGTTTAGGTTCGAATGCCTACCTCATAGAACTGCCTCACGATTGGAACATTTCCCCGATTTTCAATGTATCTGATCTATATGCTTACTGTGGAGACAACAAGTCGTCGGAGCCGACTTCTTCCCAACCAGGGGAGAATGATGCACAGCAGGTGGTACCAGTACCCTGTGACCCTGGCACGGACAGGGAACCCGACCCACCATTTGGAAGGCACGAGTGGACCCAACAGCAGGATCCGACCACCGGTGAGTCGACTCGATGCAGGGAGATAACGCGCACTTACTCCAGAAAAAGGAAGACCCAGCTCAGCAACGGCCCGGGTCCGGATTCGGACCCGAGACCCGGATCCAATGACCATCTTTAAAAGCATGGCTTAGGGTTGCGTGAAGGCAGTTTCTTTGGAGATTTAATTACAACTTGTTTTCTTTGCTCAGCAGCCTTACTTTTCTTGCCCTGTCGTTTTCCCCTTTTCTTTGATTACTGTTCGTTGTTTACCATTTCTTTTCAATGTGTTTATTAGCAACCTATCATTGACATTGGGTATTTTAATAAATAAGTTCAGCATCACCATCTGGGTGAGTTTCCATTGTTTTTAAAGCCTGATCAGCTTACGACTGTATCCAGTCGTGCCTTTCCAGCCTCCATCAAGCTCACGCGAGGGTAGAGGTCGCCTCCAGCAACTGTGTCTTCGCTACCTTTATAGCAGCCCGCTG
Source organism: Nuphar pumila (assembly GCF_984573655.1). NCBI lineage: Eukaryota > Viridiplantae > Streptophyta > Magnoliopsida > Nymphaeales > Nymphaeaceae > Nuphar > Nuphar pumila. The sequence goes on along the minus strand of NC_143249.1, from coordinate 19,391,917 downwards.
AAGGCTGCATCAATAGTTCTAACTTCTAACTGAAAATGGCATTCTCTTTCATTTGATTCGTCTTATCAAAAGTAGGAAAGAGAACATTCTGACAACTTTTAGAATGTCATACAGATCTAGAATGACAAGAAGATTACAGTATACATAATTTGTTAATGTTTCATTCACATAAAACTTTGATCATTGCTTGTTTGTGTTCATGTACTTCATTGAGAACTACTGGATTTTTTTTATATAAAATCAGTAAGTCAGAACTTCTTTGTAAATATATTCAAATCCCACTCTTTAGTAGATTTTGTTTCGTTGTCAATCATCCATCTAACATGCTTCCAATTCACATCCCACATTGCCTCATCATTTTGTGCTTTGCAGCTCTCAACATCCCATTTCTAGTGTTAGGTTTTCAAAGAGACTTCTCAGTCAACTATATCTTCACTGCCATGGAACTTAACTATGACGATATGGTGTATGCCTAATCATTAGAGACCTAACCCCCAAAGCCAACAATTAATATATCAATATCCAGCAACATGATTGGAACTTTATATTTAATGTTTTCATGCACTAAGGTTGAATCCAACATGATTATTCCCATTATTTCCACTTGATATTATCTTTGTGAATTGTAGAATCTAGACTTCTTACTCTATAGTTGAACTCTACCAAATGCATTCAAAAGGCTATCAGTGGCAAGATCTAGCAAACCAAGCAAAGGTGCCACCTTATATGGCATCATGCCTCAAAACCATTAGCCAGTGGATATTTGTATGTATGTGCATGCACATGTAGCAAGAGATACGAGATGGGTTTAAGGATCCGCTTTATGAATTCAAACATTAGTCACCCCACAATCTTCTATATTGCCACATACCATCTTCAAGTCTTAATATTCTCAACTCTTAACCTCCAACCTAAAAGGAATAAGAACTCATGACAATGGTAGTATTGTAATTTTGTTTGTATCATGGGTTGTACTGAGAATTATTTATAAGTAAAGGGCAATCTGGTCATTGTTACTGAACCCTAAAGATAATCTCTACTTCTACTGAGTGTGAATTTAGTCAAACCCAACCTGACCCATGTCCTGTATCCATGTCGACACATGGAGACATGAGTACTCTACCTTTGCTTAGGTACCCATGTTACACAGCTCTTAGGGTTGTACTGAGAATTATTTATGAGTAAAGGGCAATCTGGTCATTGTTAATGAACCCTAAAGATGATTTCTACCTCTAGTGGGTGTGAATTGAGTCCAACCCAACCTGACCCATGTCTTGTATCCATGTCGACACATACAGACATGAGTACTCTACCTTTCCTTACATACCCATGTTACACAGCTCCTATCCTTGATAGTGTTGCATGATAGAACTTTTCATTTCAGTATTGAGTGTGAATTAGGGATGTAAACAGGCCAGATTCTGTTCAGATATAGCCTATACCAAATCCAACCAATCAGATTTGGATTCGGATTCAATACGGATGTAAAATATTCAAAATCAAATCCGAATCCGGTTGACCTGAATTTGGATTTCCTTGTGAAAGTCAAACTTAATGTCTCTGTGTTTACCTATGCACACAGCATTTCGATGGTAAGACACGTGGTGCAAGTTTTTTGAAAATTGGTTTTCTGCATTTATTGAAGTTACATAGTGAAAAATACTGTACACAACAAATTTGAAGTTTTCTTTTACTGCATTTAATGAAATGGGCATGTTTTATACCTCGTAAAGTGACTTTTAAATACATTGGTTTGCATGTCAATAGACTCAATACTGACATCCATTTGGATTGACTTATAAAAAGTGCCAATAAGCATCTGTTAGGGTTGATGTATGAAACCAAATCCGGTAAGATTCAGCAATTTAATACCAAGTCCAACCCCATTAAAAACTTGGATCTATAATGTTTTACCAAACCCGAGTAAATGGATTCGGGTCGGTCGAATATCCAACCCAAACCTGAACCATTGAGATCCCTAGTGTGAATTGAGTCTAACCCAATCCAAGACGTGCCTGTACCCAGGTCGATGCATATTGGGGTGGGTACTCTACCCTTCATTGTGTACCCATGTTACATAGCTCTTATCCTTGATAATGCATGATAGAACCTTGATAGAACTTCTCACTATTATACTTTTTAGGTTCTCAAAAGCATTAGATGCCTTTAAGCAGGTGAACGGATCGAGATGGACTCAGCATCCATAAGAATCCACAACAGGCAATTTATGCACCAATAAGAGGAGGTAAAAAATAAATTAGAAAAGAGAGAACAATGCCTTCCCACTAAAGCAATTCCTCTATAATTTGGCAACAAAGTTACTAGATTTGAACTCCATAATCCAAATTCCAAAATGGCTAGTAATTTAGCACCTTAAAAAATCAAAATTAAAGAACACAGTATGGCAAGAAAGTAAAATAACCATGTGACGATCCTATAGCTCAAATATAAAATCATATCAGAGTAGCATATTTCAGAAAAGCATATGATCACCAAAAGCTTACATCCTATGGTACTCCTTAATCTGAGAATCAGCCAGTAGAAGTTTTTCCCCTCCTTGACCTTCCAAATTTAAGTTATTCATGGCTGTAGTTACATCATTCAACTCTTTTTGAAGCCTTTCTACTTCCTTAGCATGCATTTTCTTTTCTCCTTTCTTCTTCTCTAGTTCTTTCTTGCGGCTTTTAATTTTTGAACTAATGCGAGAGATCTCCTCCTCCAGTTTCAAAAGCTCTGGTTTCTGCAACACCAGTTCACGATCACCATGATGGACCAATGCAAATGAACACAAAATATTTAAATTGATCTTAACTTCCAGGTTTAAGGAAACTTGTTTACATGGCAGAATTTCTAATAACTATATCCATATGAAATGTTTGCAACCATAGCCAAACACATAACCAAAGCTTTTAAAACAATCACATACACCTACAGAACAAAACAGAAAATATAGACTTTTACAAACACAAGTTTCAAATCAAGCACAGGAAGTTTATGTAGCATGTGTGCTTTGCAATAATGTGGAATGGTGCAGTACAGCAGTTAGAGTTGGTACGACCTAAGTGATTTCCAAAAGAAGGGAGTAATGTAATTTCTGGTCGATATGCCAAAAAATAAAGGCAATTTTTTATTTTTCATTAAGAAATCAAATTGCCTCTAGTTGCTACCTTAAGACAAAATAAAACAAATTTTGAAACGTGAAATACAAGGTAAATTCAGAATCACCTCAAATAAGATCAGCCAAGGTTATTAACAGTAAAAAAATAAAAAACACTCAGCAAGGAATAAACACAAACATGCATGCCATGCTGTGCACTCAGATTCAGGGGAACTGTTACCATTACTGGTCATCAACATACCAATAATGATTCAAAACCATTACTTGGATCGGCCCTCCAATTATTGGCCAAAAGCTTTACTTCTTATAAATGTTAGTGACATATCATCACACACACGTTTAATCTCTTAGCAAAAAAAATTTGTTTTTTCAAAAAAGAAGATAACGACACAAAGCTATGAGACAGGAAGGACACCTTCCTTAGAAGATTTCTAAATTATTGCATACTATTGGATATCCACAATATATTAGGCTATTAGGAAAGCATTTCACTTTAAAGAGAATTATTCTAAAACAATTAGGTGGTGTTTGGATATACCCATTTATCCAGATAAACAAGATAATGTGACCAAGATGCATTTTACCCGCTTATCCTGTCTATCAGAATAAGTGGGTGTGTCCAAACCAAGGTTGTCAAACTAGGAAGCGGGAAACGATATGGGAAGCGGAAGCGAGAAGCGATGCATTTTAAAGTGTATAGGAAGCATGAAGCAAGGAATAAAATATATATATATATATAAGAATTGAATGGGAATCAAAATGAAACACAAATAAAAACTAAAATAAAAGTGACTAATATTAAATTTCATGATTTTTTAGTGCAAGAATTAAATTTTTAACAAAATCTAAAAATGATGACTACCAATTTAGAAAAAGCACATGGAAGTGAGTGGGAAGAGTGAGAAAACACATAAAAAACATGAAAAGTTAAGAGAACATATAAGAAGAATAGATGAAGTGTGTGGAAAGCATAGGAGAAGCGTGGGGGAATCAAGGTTATCATCAAGTTTCAGAAGCAAGGAGTATCGTGCTTCCGAAGCGAGTTTTCGAGAAGCAAGCTTCCTACATATCTAAGAAGCTTCCGGTAACTGGTAACTCTGGTCCAAACACCCCATTAGGATAGCCCTTCAATCTAATAAGCCCAATAAGTCTTCAGTTGAATGGCTATCAAAAAATTTGTCATCAGGAACTAGGTGACACACTACATATCACCTCAAACACAGTAGCTAACAAGCATATTGACTTCTTTAACCTCTATCTTGTATTCAATAGGAGATCAAAGGAAACAGTCGAGTGGTGAAGTTGTTCATCATGATGCTTGGTCTTGGGTCCAAATCCCACCGAGTTATCCCCTAGACTGACTATAAAAAAGATTATGGGATAGACAGAGAGACTAGACTGGCAGGGAAATTTTAAATACTATATAGAAATTCAGTTTCAAATATTGAAGCAGCAATAAAGCAATAACCTTGTCATAGTTAGGAAGAGGCAATCAGCACCAAAAGATTCAAGAAAGAGCATCAAATGTGTAAAGATATAGAGTAATTTCTCCTATGAATTCTGTATATAGTATAGAAAGACAGACTATAAAGGTTGAATATAGTTTGACATAGATAGAACCTATGAAAGGGAAAACATTTACAAAAAGAGGCAATAAAAGAAAATATTACAAATATTACCATCTAACAAATCCACCGAACCCATACCATCAAACGTCAAATGGACATCAACTCTTGTCTCCATCTGCATATGGTTAATCTAACATTAGGAACTCCAGTCCCACTAGTTTAATGGATTTTGTTACTGGAAGGCCACAATCTTGATAACATGACTGCATTTAGGAATCCTCCCAAGTCCCATTCCAACTCAATGTTGAAAACTTACTATACTTGACAAGTATCCTAATGACCAATATATCATCTTGGAACCCATCTACTAGCTAATATATCGGCCACTTTCAAATGTTCATCCTGGAGAGAATTTGAAGGATGACTACTTAGATTCCCTTTAACAAGTTATGGCCTTAGCTATACCAAAAATCCATCCAATATGTCAGACTAATATTCATAACATTAATCTAGAGTAATTGCACAAACAAGTGCACAGACAAGCACACGCTGATGTTGTAGGTTCACTTTGGAGAAATAATGGCATTATCAGCATCAGATGGTCAAGTTCAAGGGAAAAATCACTAACCTTTTTATCAAGTTCACCTTTTTTCTTTGCAATTCTCTTTTCAACTTGTGCCATCTCTTTCAGGTATAAAGAATTTTCTTTGTTCTTCTCACTAATGTCAAGTCCACATTCCTCCTGTACTTTCAACTTTTCTTCAAGGGCTCTATTTTCTTTTTCAAGTTCCTTGTTTGTCTTCTCAATATCCTTATCAATATTGAATACTTGCCATAAAAAGTGTTCTCCTTTCAGAGATTTCTGCATCACAAAATAAGACCAGAAACATTATTAATGAATGATAAATCCAGTGTCAATTCAATATGTGAAATGTTACATGCAGCAATCTATTAATTAATTCCTCTAGCTAAGCAAAATCTGTATAACAAGAATTATGACATATAATATCAGCATCCAGAGACATTTACCATATCCTTGATTAGTAAAACCTAATGAAAGCAATTTAGACAATATGAGTATCACCAAAATGGGAAGGTCCATGTCTTTCTTTTCTGTCTTAACTTTCTTTGGGTAAATAAAACAAAGCGTTGTTAAAGGTAAGGAAATACAAGCCCAGCAACAAGATGAAACACATATTTAAATATTAACTATTTTGGGTAATGTAGATGATAACTATGTAATAACTTAGTGAACTGGTATTGTACATATGTAGGCAAACCATGCATGTTGGATACATGGAACTGAAAGCCTATTCCATGAAACAAGATTTCTGTTTGTGAATTAAATGAAATACCATATTTCATATAAATTTAGCAAAATGATATATGTTCGCATCATGTGAGGAACAAGCTCCTCTGTGAGTCAGGACTCAGGACAGAAAAATGTTGTATAATCCATAACATAACCTTTCAACCCCCATAAACAGGTGCATGGTAAGCTATTGTTTTTTCCCAGAAAATGTATGTTTGACATACATTCCAAGGGTCAGCTTCCATTAAATCAAACATGTAGATCACATCTGGAGGGCCAGATGTGAAAAAAATAAAAATTTAGAGTTTTCCACTATGGGGTTCCTTACCCATGTGTGTGTGTGTATATATATATATATATATATATATATATATATATATATATATATATATATATATATATATATATATATACACACACACATATATATATAAGATTATCTTTGGTCATTGACCTTTTTCCTAGATTTTGAATCACATTTTGGGAACATATGCCTCTCTGTGGAGAGAGGGGAGGGAGGGAGAGGAAGTTTATGAAAAGAAGCGTGTATTCACGACTGGGTTTGGATCTTATCCAAACCCAATTCGAGTTCATCTAATTAGCACATGTTCATTAAAGGCATTAATGGCATATTGTAATTTACATTTGATGTATGATAGGTATTTTCGTACCCTAGTAATTGTAACAGCATGTATTATGGGAAGCCCAATACCACAGTCGGCTATTGGAAAATTCTGCAGCTTTCTTGTCTCTCTCCCATTCGGTATCTGCTCTTGTGTATGAAACAGGGAACCACAATTTCTATCATGGTATCAGAGCCACAAATCCAAGCTTAAGAATCTTCCTCCTTCATCCGGTAAAGCATCTTCCCACTCTCGTCTTCAAATCATTTCTCCTGTCTTCAAAACGAATCAATCGAATCCTTCAAAATAAAGTATTTTTCCTTCTCTTTTCATATTTTTGTTTCCTGTTTCTCTACATATTTCTGTTTCACTGTTTGCTGAACAACCTTCTTTTCATAGCCTACCTGATCATGTTTCCTGTTTCTTTGTTTTCTTTTCTTCGCGTTATCATATCTTTATTTCCCTTTTGACTTGTCGTTGCACGTGATCTTATATATTAACAGCACAAATAATCGCGCAAGATCGAATTCACATCATTTGATCTTTGCGTGATTCCAAGGCTTGAATAGGATCGCGTCAAATACTTTTACAAGTTGCCTGCATATCAGATTCAGATCTGGAAGTGATCCCAGGTCTGTCCTGATTAACTAATATCAACATTAGTTAATCTTTCTCTATTTTCTTCTCTGTTTCGCACTGCCTGTTTATATTCCCTCATATTCTGAAAATACACACGTTAATTTCAAAGTAACGTGTCTCTTAGATCAAATTCTAATTCAGAACAGGTTCTAACTGCATAGTTCTGGTTTTCTGCCTCAGTTTTATCATTCAAATAGTAAAAAAAAAAGGCTGGCAGCAGAATTTTCTGATATTAAGTTTCTGTTCTGATTTTCATTAGATTTCAACCGCAATTGTGTCCTTGTCGTAAAGTCATTTTCTTATTTCTTATCTCTTCTTGTATTTTTGGTTTTGATAGAATATGGACTCATTTCCTCACTCTCAGTCTGGTCTTTCCTCAAACTTTCTTAGTCAACTCGTGTTTGAGAAACTGAACAATTCCAATTTTCTAACTTGGAAGCGACAAATCATTCCATTCATAAGAAGTCAGGACCTTTCTGGACATCTGGATGGTTTTGTTCCTGTTCCTCCAGAGTTCATATCACAAGAACCAAAGAATGGTGAGGGACATCTTTCTATTACCTATGTCAGAAATCCAGAATACATATCCTGGATGAAGCGAGATTAGGCATTGGTTGCCTATATCACTTATACATTGTCACAAGAAGTGCTTGTGGCAATTACAAATGATTGCGCCGAAATGCAATTATGGCATCGATTGGTTCAGACATATTCTCAAGTTTCTCAGGCCAGAATATTATTTTTGAAGAAAGAATTTCAAATGTTAAGAAAGGACTCCATGACCATTATGGAGTACTTAAACAAAATGAAGATTATTACATATCAGTTGGCCATCGTGGGATGCGCAGTTAGTGACAAAGATATGGTGCAGCAGACTTTGAGTGGGCTAGGATTGGATTATCATATGATGGTTATTTCCTTATTGTGTTTGTCAGATTTACCTAGTTTTGGAGATCTTCGTGCCAAGCTTTTGCAGTATGAGATGACCTTAAAGGGATTTTCTGAAGATACTCATTCTCAAGGTGGAGCACACACTGTTATTGCCACAGGAGTTGCCTATGGGCGAGGACGTGGTAGATATGATTTTCGAGATAGAGGGAGTCAAGAAAAAAATGGATAAGGAAGTCGTGGAATATTACCTACACCTAATATTCCTCCCAGTGGGCAAAGGCAAAGATCAATACCGACCTGTTTTCTATGCAATAAAAGGGGGCATATCAAAGCAAATTGTTGGTTCAATCCTCAAAATAAAGGTAAACAGCCAGAGACAAGCAAAGGGTCAGATAAATTGAAGAACAGTGACGAAGTCAAGGAGTTGTTACTTTCTGCTCTAGCTGAATTGAACTTAAAGCAAAATGATCAGGGCACTTGGTATGTCGATTCTGGTGCAACCACTCATGTCACTGGTGATGTTGGTAAGCTCCTAACTAGTGTTCCCTATGTTGGTAAAAATAGTATAGTCACTGAAGATGGGTCTCACTGTCGTATTTCTCGCATTGGAAACTTTGTCATTCCTATGTCTACTTCTTCCCTTGCTCTTTCAAATGTCATTTATGCTCTGAATATCAAGAAAAATATTGTTTGTCTCTAAGCTTGTTGTTGACATCAATGCCTTAGTTGAGTTTACTCCTTTTTTTGTTCGTGACAAGGATATTCACACGAGGGAAACGTTCGCTGAAGGAAAGCGACAAGGGAATATGTGGCATCAGGTATTATCTCATTTTTGTTGATAGTTATTCTCGGTATACATGAATTTTCTTTATGAAATGTAAGTCTGAAACATTCAAGTTATTTCAAAATTTTCATTCATTTGTTCACAATCAATTCTCTGATAATATCCTTTGTTTCCAATGTGATGGAGGGGGTGAATTCTCCTCAAATGACTTTATTAAATTTCTCCAGACAAATGAAATACGTAGACAGGTGTTTTGCCCTCATACATCTCAACAAAATGGGATTGTTGAACGCAAGCATCACCATATTGTCGAGAGTGCCATGAGCATGATGCATGATAGTAACCTTCAAGTTACCTTCTGGGCAGAGGCCTTTCATTCAGTCGTTCATATCATAAATCGATTGCCCATGAATATCTTGGAAAACAAATCACCCTACCTTTCATTACATGGTGTTCATCCAAATTATCATGATTTGCGAGTATTCGGGTGTGTATGTTATGTTCATGTTGACAGTTCAATGCGACACAAGTTTCAGGGTAAGGCCTTGAAGTGCAGATTTGTGGGGTATGCTGATGATTATAAAGGATACAGATGCTATGATCCTGTGAGCAAGCGTATCAAAATATCCAGGAATGTTGTATTTGATGAATTGAATTTTGATCACAAGGTCGACACCCTTCCTGAAATTGAAGTTTATCACCCCTGGTTGAACTCTGACCTCTTCTCTAGTGTTGATGATGTTTGTCCTTCAGAATGTAATAAAAGAGATGAGGGAAACATGTCTGATGTTGTACAGACGACTCAGGAAAGTATCATTTCAGATCCACCTGAAAGGTATAAAGACATTGTTTACTCTCGACGTGAGAAGGGGATTCTTCCTAATTCTAATCAAGAGATGAATTATTCTTCTGCTTTTGTTCCATCCTTTGCTCCCAGAAGATCTGCTCGACCCCGACATCCTATTGATAGATGGGTAAGTTATGAGAATTTCACTATGGATTTTCAACTCTTAACCTCTCTAGGTAAAGAAGATCAGCCCACGACTTTCTATCAAGCAGCAAATTCTAAGTGACGGATTGAAGCTATGAATGAAGAAATGGAGGCTCTTCATGAACGTGGCACTTGGGAGATTGTTCTCAGACCACATGATCGAAATGTAGTTGAGTCCAAGTGGGTGTACAAAATAAAGTATAAGTCGAATGGCACTATTGAGCGATATAAGGCTAGGCTAGTTGCCAAGGGATTCACCCAAAAGCAAGGACAAGATTATGATGAGACCTTCAGTCCGGTTGTGAAAATGGGTATTATTCGAATCATATTATCATTGGCTATTGAACATCAGTGGATTATCAGTCAACTGGATGTAAAAAATGTATTTTTACATGAAACTCTAAAGGAAGAAGTGTACATGGAACAACCCACTGGGTATGCAGAAGGTAACTCCAGAGAATATGTGTGTCGATTAAAGAGAGCTATATATGGTTTGAAGCAAGCCTCTCGATCTTGGTTTGACATTTTTTCTCTTGAAATAAAAAAATATGGTTTTAGTCGTTCGCTTCTTGATCATTCAATGCCATTGCGGTTGAAGGGAAAGTTTTATAGGACGACTATTAGACCTGCTTTACTATATGGTACGGAATGTTGGGCTGCCAAGACACATCATATTCAAAAAATGAGTGTAGCTGAGATGCGGATGCTTAGATGGATGTGTGGAAATACAATAAAAGATAAGATTCGGAACGAGGAGATACGTAAGAAGATAGGTGTTGCACCCATTGAGAATAAGATGCGAGAGAATCGTTTACGGTGGTTTGGACATATTCGGCGAAGGCCTAATGATGATCCAGTTAGAAGGTTGGAGAAATGGGAAAATAAATTAGTTAAAAGAGGTCGGGGTAGGCCTAGGAAGACTTGGATGGAGATGATAGGAAAGGATATGAATGCTTTGAACCTCACCGAGGACATGGCATTGGATAGAAATGATTGGAGGAAAAGGATTCATGTGGAAGACCCAAAATGAATTTCTTTTTTGGTTCATATCGCTGACCCCAATTGTTTTGGGATGAAGGCGTAGTTGTTGTTGTTGTTGTTGTTGTTGCTTCTTGATCATTCTCTTTTCATTTTCAAATGTAACAACACAATTACCTTATTATTGATATATGTAGATGGCATAATCATTACAGGTAACTCTGATGAATACATTAAGCAGGTCAAAGAACTCATGAACCACAGGTTCAAGATGAAAGACCTTGGTAAACTGCGATATTTTCTTAGAGTAGAAGTTGACAGAACTATTGAAGGCATGACACTTACCCAACATAAGTATACTATTGATGTTCTCAGCAAAGCAGGTATGAAAGATTGTAAGCCTCTAAGCACACCCACTGTACTTCATCAGAAACTCAGTTCCAGAGATGGCGATTTGTATGAGGATCCTACAGGATATCGCAGGATAGTGGGGATGCTTCAATATCTCACTTTTACTCACCCTGATATTGTTTATTCAGTTAATCAGGTATCTCAGTTCATGCATGAACCGCGTATTGGACATATGAAAGTTGTTAAACGTATTCTTCGATATTTAAAGGGAACTATTGGGGATGGTCTTTTGTACAAAAAGAGTATGAATGAACATAACATGCATGAACTTCTTATTTACACAGATGCAGACTGGGCAGGAGATCAAGATGAGCATAGGTCAGTGTCAGGATATTGTATTTTCGTTGACCTAAATCTTGTCTCTTGGAGCAGTAGAAAACAAAGAGCTATTGCCAGATCAAGCACAGAAGTTGAATATAGATCAATGGCAGCTGTTACACCTGAAGTAACATGGATTAGACATTTGTTGACAGAAGTAGGAGAATCAATATCTAAATGTATTCTCCTATGTGACAATCAAAGTGCCATCAACATGTCATTCAATCCTATCGACCACAGTTGTGCCAAGCATATTGAAATTGATCAACATTTTGTAAGGCAGAAAGTCGAAGAGAAGGAAATTGAACCAGAATCTGTTCGGACTACTGATCAAGTTGCTGACTTGTTTACCAAAGGGCTTATCAAGGATCGATTCTAGATGTTGAAAGGCAAGTTGTTCATGGTTCAAAACCATGTACAACTTGAGGGAGGATGAAAAGAAGCGTGTATTCACGATTGGGTTTGGATCTTATCCAACCCCAATTCGAGTTCATCTAATTAGCACATGTTCATTAAAGGCATTAATGGCATATTGTAATTTACATTTATTGTATGATGGGTATTTTCGTACCCTAGTAATTGTAACAGCATGTATTTAATGGGAAGCCCAATACCACAGTCGGCTATTGGAAAATTCTGCAGCTTTCTTGTCTCTCTCCCATTCGGTGCCTGCTCTTGTGTATGAAACAGCATTTCATACCTATACTCTATGTCACACAGACACTCCATTTTGCCCTCTGAACCAGTGTCGACACGTGTGTCGCTGTGTTGACATGCATCAACAACTAGACACGCCATTTTACCCTCTGTACATAAAGTCTGTATTCGATTTATTGAGAAACAATCATCGTACCAGGGTACTCTCGTAATTATTTAATAGGATGGGTCTATCGTATTTTCTCATTGTAGCAAAGGGTATTTTTGTACATGCTTCTCTCTCTCTCTCTCTCTCTCTCTCTCTCTCTCTCTCTCTCTCTCTCTCTCTCTCTCTCTCTCTCTCTCTCTCTCTTCTGATTTGCGTGAAATCCTAGTCGTCCTCAACATGGTATCAAAGTTGGACGCAATTCTGGGCATCTGACTTAATCGACCCACCTGTGGATCGATTCCAGCGTATATAGTGTTTGATCTGATCTAAGGTCTTCCTCCTTGGGTCTCGCGTGTACAGCAGAAACGCATATCTGAAGCCAGCATGTACAGCGTCTGATCTGACGTCTTCCTTCTCCAGCAGAAACGCAGATCAGATGGTGATCGTTGACAGCGTCTACAAGGACTGGCGTACGTGTGGAAGCTAAGTTAGTTGTGCGTGGTAGGAGCAGGGAAAAGTTTTTTCTAATCGATCGATCGACCCCAACTGCAGTCTTGATATCGTCCTCTCTATGGTGATCCAATTATTTTGGATCTGACTTCTGATCGTGTCAATGGTGGTAGTGTGGACGTCAAACAAGCCTACGGCTTCTGACATGAACCAATCGCATCTCTATCGTGGTAGCTTCTAAGGTTGCAGATGCGGATTAGATCATATCTGATCTATATTATTCTGATATGAAGTTGGGTGTGTGGTCGTGGTATGCAGGCTATCATGGTCGTGGTATGCAGTCTGTCGCAGTCCTTTGTTGAGGTGGATGGTTTAGGTAAAGTTTCATTCAAAGTTACATTTGCAAGTTTTGGATCTCAATAGTCGGTGGTCGTGTATCTCAGATTTCATCAGTGAAATTAAAACCTGATTTAGTCGGTTTCATAGTTGGTTGTTGGTGTGCATCAGATCCGAACTTTCAGCAGGCTGTGTGTGTGTGGTTGTACCTGTGTTTTGGAACAAACCCATTATTTTATCCCATGGCTTAAACACAGAAGTCGGATATGAAGTCTGAAACAGAGGCTGATTATAAAGCCTTTGCAAACCCATTTTCGTATGGATCATCGGTAAAACTGGATGAGACCAACTATGCTAGATGGTCTCGTACATTCATGATATCGGTCTCAGGGCATCGTAGAAAACATATTTTGTTGGAAAATGAGCCCAAAGATAAAATTGAAAAGTATGCTACATGGGAAGAGGACAATGATATTGTCATGTCATGGATTATGAATAGTGTGCAACCTCACATAGCCGATGGGCTTATTTATTATACCACCGCAAAACAAATGTGGGATAATTTGCAAGATACTTCCTCTCAACAAACTAATGTTAGTCAGATTCTTCAAGTAGAGCAAGAGATCTATAAATTGCAACAAAGAGAGCAAACTCTAGCCCAGTACTATGCCTCTGTGAAGGCAGCCTTTGAGAGACTAAACGCACATAGACCATTGTGTTGTGACAAACAGAAACTATACCAGGAGGACACCATGGTTGCACGGTTCCTTACTGGCTTGTCAGCTGAATTCTCAATTGCCAAAGTTCAGATGTTGACTGGCTCAGATGTTCCCACTCTTGTTGAGGCATATAATCGACGAAGTAGGCTTACCATGTCCCTTCCTTTATCCCAATCGAAATCACAAACTTCTGCTCTGTCTGTTTCCTATGGCCAAGGTCGAGGTTTTATTCCTAATACACGAGGTCGTGGATAGGGATGGCAGTGGACCGGGGGAAAGCAGGGCCCCGCCTCGCCCCGTTTGGACCGGGGATGAAGGGTATGAAACGGGGATGGAGGCGGGGACGAAGGTTAAAATCCATCCCCGTCCGGGGGTGGAGGCGGGGATGGACGTGCACTTTTCCCCGCCCCGCCCTGTCCCCGCCCCAACCACTTTTCCCCGCAATATCCCTGCCCCGCTCCGCCTCATCCCCATTTGAACCGGGGATGGAGGACATGAAACGGGGATGAAGGCGGGGGTGGAGGATAAAATCCATCCCCGCCAGGGAGGCGGGGCAAGGGTGGAGGATAAAATCTTGAGGCGGGGCGGGGGTGGAGACCTTGTCCCCCGCCCCGCCCCAATGCCATCCCTAGTCGTGGATGTGGTCGAGGCATAGGAGGACGAGGCAAGCTCCAGTGTACCTACTGCTGGAGATTTTGGCATTTAGAAGATAGATGCTTTGACAAGAATGGAAGATCTCTTGCACCTTCAGCTAAAGTTGTTCTTACGGCTCAAGTCGCCAAACCTGAGTCTCCCGCTGATCCTCCTAGTGATACAGTTACTCTTACTCGTGCTGAGTATGATGATTTGTTGGCACATCGTCTGTCTAGTTCCCCCGTGGCTGATGTTGCATGTTCTGCAGATGATGGATTATCTTCCATAGGTAGTCGGTGGATTATTGATTCAGGGACATCTAGACATTTGTGTGGAAATGAACGTGATTTTTCATTTTTGAATAGTGTTGCTAACCATAAAAAGGTAGTTCTTGCCGATGGAAGTTCCTCTCCCATTGTTGACCAGGGAAATATCTTCATCTCTCCTACTCTTCAGTTATCAAATGTTCTTCATGCCCCTTCATTCCCTCAAAATTTGTTATTTGTTAATCGTGTTGCAAAAGAATTGAATTGTAGAGTAATATTTGATCCTACTTATTGCACTTTTCAGGACTTGCTGACGGAGAAGAAGATTGGTGGAGGATATGAGGAAGGTGGAGTCTATTATCTACACCAACCAGTTGACTCTGTTCATTCGGCAATTGAGTCATCCTCTAGTCTGTTGCTTTGGCATCATCGTCTTGGTCATCTTC
Source organism: Nuphar pumila (assembly GCF_984573655.1). NCBI lineage: Eukaryota > Viridiplantae > Streptophyta > Magnoliopsida > Nymphaeales > Nymphaeaceae > Nuphar > Nuphar pumila. The sequence continues at coordinate 19,376,629 of NC_143249.1, read as the reverse complement.
CGTTACTTAAATTGGATAGAGTTATTCTTCATATCTCGTCGTCCTCTACTTTGTTGTGTGAAGCATGTCAGCTTGGGAAGCATCATAGGAGTTCATTTCCGTCTAGGCAGAGTCCTTCAAGTCAAAAATTTGTTTGATCTTCTTCATGTTGATGTTTGGGGTCCAAGTAGAATTCCTAGTCGTTCTAAGTGTCGTTATTATTTAGTCATTGTAGATGATTTTTTCAAATTATCTTGGGTATTCTTGTTAAAAGATAGGCCTGAAGCCCTCATTATTCTTAAATCTTTGATTATTGAAATAAAAACTCAATTTAATTATTGTGTCAAAGTTGTTCGCACTGACAATGCTCTTGAATTCAAATCCTCTGAATTATTACAATTTTACAAAAATCTTGGAATCCAACCTCAAACTTCTTGTTCCCATACCTTGCAACAAAATGGAGTAGCGGAGCGCAGGCATAGACACATTCTAAATGTTGCTTGTTGCCTCATGATTCAGTTTAATATGCATGCGTCTTACTAGGGAGATGTGGTTCTAACTGCGGGATACCTAATAAATTCGTATTCCCATTCAAATTCTCAGCCTTGAAGTTCCATTGTTCTCTATCTCTCCAAAGGTGTTTGGTTGTGTGTGCTTCGTTCATAAACTTGGTCCCAACCGAGATAAATTGTCACCTCAGTCTATAAAATGTGTTTTTGTTGGGTATCCCAAACACCAAAAAGGATATCGTTGTTATGATCCTATTTCCCAGAAACAGTATGTCACTGCGGATGTTTCATTTTTTGAGTCTATCCCATATTTTTCTAGTACCTCTCCAATATTACATGCTAGCCAAGATGATCTCTTTCCTCTTCTTGTTCCTCCTTTTCCATTAGAGTCTGTCTGTCTTGAGCCTCTCGTTCCAAGTCTGGTTCCGTCACATTACAAAAATCCTCCTGTGGTGTACACACATCGAGCTCCACCCAACTCTGTGCCTTTGCCATCAGCTTCTCCAGAGGTGAGTGTTCATGACCCTACTAACGAGCCTATTGATGATGGTGATTTACCTATTGCTCTTCGAAAGGAAAAAAGGCAGTGTACACTTCATCCTATTTCTCAGTTTGTTTCTGAGGCAAGACTTGGTGAAAATATAAAGAATTTTGTATTAGCACTATCTGTTGTGTCAGTTCCTCTTAATCATCATCAAGCTCTTTTGGACCCCAAATGGGTGAAGGCCATGCAGGATGAAATGGATGCACTGCTTTCTCGGAGAACATGGGATTTAGTTGATCCTCTACATGAGGTTGATATTGTTGGTTGTAAATGGGTCTATACTATTAAGTATAACTCAGATGGATCTATTGAAAGGTTTAAAGCTCGCCTAGTTGCAAAAGGCTATACTCAAACTTATGGGGTGGACTTCTTTGAAACATTCTCTCTCGTTCCTCGTCTTGGGACTATTCGTCTTGTTTTATCAGTTATTGTGCACCATGGTTGGTCTCTCTGTCAGCTTGAAGTGAAAAAAGCATTTCTATATGGAGACTTGGAGGAGACAGTTTACATGCAACAACCCCTGGGGTTCAAAGCTCAGGGAGAGTGTCAGAAGGTTTGCAAGTTGAACAAGGCAATCTATGGTCTCAAGCAGAGTCCTCGTGCGTGGTTCTCCAAGTTGGTTGAGGTCATGTAAGCATTTGGGTTTGCTAGATCTACCTCAGACCACTCTCTTTTTATTAAAAAGACTTGTACAGGGATTGTGGTTATGGTAGTATATGTTGATGATATTATAATCACAGGCAGCAGTGAAAAAGATATCTCTGAAACCAAGTTCCACCTGCAGAAACACTTTGTAACTAAGGATCTGGGATCACTAAGATATTTCTTGGGCACAGAGGTTGCAAAGAGTAAAGAAGGATTGGTTTTGTCACAACGAAAATATGTCTTGGACCTGCTGAAGGAGACAGGGATGTTAGGTACCAAACCTGCAAGGATTCCTATGGATCCGAATGCTCACCTGTTTGATGGAAAATCAGAGTATGTGGACAATAACAGTTATCGTTCCTTAGTTGGCAAGCTATTATATGTGACTGTAACCAGACCTGATATATCTTTAGCCGTGAGCAAGATAAGTCAGTTTATGGACAAACCTACAAAGGCTCACTGGGAGGCTGCAATGATGATTCTCAAATATCTAAAGTTATCCCCTGACAAAAGACTATGGTTTAGACAAAATCCCTCTCTATATGTTATTGCCTACTCAGATGCGGATTATGCAGGGTCGGTTGTTGATAGAAAGTCAACAACAGGATTTTGTGTGTTTGTTGGAGGAAATTTGGTTACTTGGAGAAGTAAGAAACAAATTGTTGTTGCTAGGTCGAGCGTTGAGTCAGAGTATCGGGCTATGGCTCAAACCACTGCAGAGATGATGTGGGTTAAATCTGTGTTGACTGATCTCCAAGTAAAAGTCTCATTACCTATGGAGATGATATGTGATAATAGAGCTGCTACTTATATTGCTAATAACCCAGTGTTTCATGAGAGGACAAAGCATATTGAAGTGGATTGTCACTATGTACGTGACTTGGTACAAACTGGGTACATTTGTACCAAGCACATAACTTCAGAAAACCAAATTGTGGATGTTTTTACAAAACCCCCGGCTAGTTCAAGTTTTTCAAAGTGTTGTGACAAGCTAAACATCATTGATATATATGCACCAGCTTGAGGGAGAGTGTTGAGAAACAATCACCGTATCAGGGTAGTCTCGTAATTATTTAATACGATGGGTCTATCGTATTTTCTCATTGTAGCAAAGGGTATTTTTGTATATGCTTTATTTTCTGTCTAATCTCTCTATTTAAGTGAGATTAAACCTAATGAGAAGTTAACGACTCTCTCTCTCTCTCTCTCTCTCTCTCTCTCTCTCTCTCTCTCTCTCTCTCTCTCTCTCTCTCTCTCTCTCTGATTTGCGTGAAACCCTAGTCGTCTTCAACATGATTTATAATTTATAATTATTTTTTCAGTTTATAACTTTATATTTTCAGTATATAACATATATTTTAGATACAGCATATATATTTAGATTATACTCAGTTTTTTTTGAATTTATGTGATATTCAATATATATATATATAGCCATGTCCCCGTACCCACATTTTTTGGAATTGTTGTGTCGTACCCTCCATACCCATACCTGCACCCGCACCAGTCCCCAGGTGACATAGACGATACTACAGTTCTGGAGTGATTGCAAAAAAAATCACAGGAATGACAACATTTGCAACAATCACTACCCAAAAAGCAAATGACATAAACTCCTCCAGTTCATCGCACCACATAACTTTAAAAAGTACAAATAATTCAAAAGGCCAAATATAAACACATCCAAAAATTATCTGGTTAAAAATAACAAGAGAAAACCAATTATAAACTATGAAAGAAATGCTAATCACGCATACCAACTCATCCTGTAAACGAAGATGCTTCTCAGCTTCTTCTTTTTGTTCTTTCTTCTGCTTCCGCTCCAGCACAATGGTCCTTTTTTTCTGATAAGCTGATGCCGATTTCTCTTCAGCCATAGCCTTCTTTTCTTCGAATTCGTCATATTCTCGCTTGCATTCATCAGCCCCAGATATTTGCTCAATTAGTGCAGTAAGTTCTTTGGGATTTTTTGAAGCGATTGATTCAACATCTCCCTGGAGCAAGCAAAATTAGTAGCTAAAAATATCTGGGAAAAACATATCTTGGATAATTAAATGAAAGTTGGTGTCATAGAAAGTTGACTTCATGGAAAAAGCAATAGGCCTGGAAAATCATTAAACCCCGAATTCGTGAGCATGTTCACTCTCTTTGTTTTAGCCATTGATGGATAAATGCTTCTTTCCTTCATACTATGGTCTTATGACAGGCTATAGCCTATAGGCAACCTATAGCATCCAAAACATAGGCATAAATCATTACACAAAAGAGGGTTTAAATTATAGTATGCACTTCAAAACATCATGGACAGCTAGCACTGAAACCACGCCCGAGTTTAGCCAAAGGATGAGAAAATGAAAAACATTCCAAATGTATTCCCATTCTAATAAATCATAGGCTAACCTCTTGAAAATTTGCATGTTTCGGTCTCTGAAAGCTTAATTTCCCACTTGTGATTTATTGTGTATTCTACCAAATCCCAAATTAAACCCCATAAAAATTTGCACATGTGCTGGTCTCTGTAAATTCAGTTTTCCAATATTATTTGCTGTAAGGTGCATGACTGAATTCAATCCCTTTGTCCCTAGAAAATGAATTAACAAACGCAATTGCTAATATTATATTCCATAAAGGCTAAGATTAGGGGAGGTACAGAAACTAGCCACGTATCTAACCACCAAGAAAATCTCTAATGCTATTATATTAGATGAATCATTGGGGAAATTATACCAGTAAGCATGCTATGAGCCGTAACTAAATCTCATGAATCTTACGCCAGGATAGTCATAAATTTATAACACCATTCTGAAATTTTAATAAGGGAAACTGATGTAACCCAATACGGTAGAAATGATTCTATTATAAAGAAGCTTTCTGCCAGTCCAACTATGTTACAGGGACTCTCCAACTAGGTACCGCACCCCTGTCGCACATGCACCCGATGTGGTCAACCTAACCCTGGGTGCAGTCAACGCACCCAGGATCATTTATGTCCAACTTTTGGACATTATATATATATATATATATATAATTTTTTATATTTTTGCCGCACACCCGCACCCAAGTTTTTTTAAAGTGCCGCACCCCCGCACCCATGTGACATAGCAGTCCAGTACGTGTAGTAGGCCAAATTTGTTTTCATTGCATCCACAAGGAGAATGGAAGCAGCATAAAGCCTAATAAAGAAACAGATAGAATACCTGAAAAGTACCAGAACCACCACATTCAGTTTCCCATTTTATCTGTTACAGCAAACCCTTCATCTTATGCACTCCATTTGCCTTATCCTGCTATTGTATACATTGAGGAATATTCAACCGATCTGAGGCAATACATATTTTCACACAGGCATTTCGATATCTCCTCCATGGGATTCAGGAATCATTTGATCCGTAAACAGCAAATGATTGCTGCATATAAACTTTTCTTCTACACATGGTGAACTTCCCTCAAAGCAAAGTGGGTTGGATCTTGTGGTGCCAGTTATCTGGTTATTTTGGTGGTAGCATGTTGGGCACAGGCACAAACTGGGCTTCAGATTAAGAAGGATTGTGGCAGTCACAAGACGATCAGTGCAAAAGATTGAATTGAAGAATTACAAGAGTTCGGGAGAACAGATCAAGGAAATATAATGAAATCTACGTCCGAATTTACCTCTCTTTATAACTATCAACCAGTTTTTCTTTCCAAGCCACCACATTTTGACAAGTTTTTTTCAGAATTCCCATTTAATTATCTGTTTGTCAGCATGGCAATGAAAGCTAAAATAGCATTTACCACTGTTTTCTTGGAAGTTTTCCAATTTTTTTTGTTCTCGTCATGCCTTCATTGAAAAAAAAATCAAGACAAATAATTAAACACTAAAAATTGTAATGGAATTGTTTACCAAGATGCTTCCAACAAGTGAAAATGCATTCACAATATCATAATTTTAGCGATTTTTTAAATGGCCCTAAAATCACATTTTAGTCGTGATGTTTTTAAACGTATCGAGGCACTTTCTACTATGCTTGATAAGCTGGACCTTGAATCTTAAGCCAGATCCCAATGTAAACAGTGAAAAGTGGACCAATAAATTTAAGCAATGTATTCAGAAAAGCACCAGACAATCTCTCAAAGTGGATTTTGCTATTTTACTTATCAATACATATAGAAAATACAAACCACTTCAGCACCCAACAATCTATCTTGGGCACCAGATAGCTTTTAAAAATCGATAATCAGCTTTGTTTCCTTCTCAGTCTTCAGTCCACAACAGTGCAATTACCGTTTACACAGCAAGTTTACCACATATGCTCATCAATTCATGCAGAAAAGCAATTAATTTGCCACCCAACAACCCATTCTCCAAATTTGATGATGAATAGGCAATGGTAGCGAAAATGAAGATGATAAGAAACAAAGGAGACGATATACAAATGAGGAAATCCCGGAAATACCTGGAAAACCAGGAAATTCCGAGCCTTGACAAGTATCCCGATCGATTTCAGCTTGTCGTTGTACTCCCCCCAACTCACTTGCTCCCCATTGATCCTGTAACTACTCCCGCTTGCACCAGATATTGTCCGCGTGAACTCCACCTGCTCGCCAGCACCCGTCACGTAGACCAGCTGCACGTACGCCCTCCTCCCCGGTCTGTCCTTCTCCTGGTCGTCAGCCGCATAGATAAGATCCCGGAGCTGCGCGCCCCGCAGGTTCGACGAGCGCACCCCAAGCACAAAGCTGATGGCGTCCATGAGGTTCGACTTCCCAGAACCGTTCGGGCCGATGACCGCCGTGAAGTCGCAGAAGGGGCCGATCGTCTGGTGCCCCTTGTAAGATTTGAAGTTCTCCAGTTCCAGCCGAAGTATCTTCCCGCCGGGATCCATCGCCTGCATCTTCGATAATTCCGGAGTAGAAGTAACCCCGAATCCCCAACCCTACATAACTTCCATGAAAGCAACGAGAAGCGCGAAGTTGAAACCCTAACCCTGGTTAGGGTTTCAAAGACGAAGCTTCCCCAAAGCCAAGGAGAGCCCCGAAAGTTGAAACCCTAACTCTATCCAGGATTTCGACGGCAAAAAAAAAACCGCGAAGCTGGAGCAAATCCGAAAGTCGAAACCCTAACCCTAGCTAGGGTTTCGATTGAAGTGAAGGAGAAAAGGAGAGAGAAAATGGATAAAGAAAAAGAAGAATAACGCAAATTTTGAGGGTTTTGGGGAGGAAGATGAATCCGATGGGGAGGGGGGAATGGAAATGACAGGAGCCCTTTTCCAGCGAAAGAAGGACAAACGATAGAAAAGGGAAAGAGAGGGAACTTGTTTTTTTTTTAACGGGAATTTTTCAGACGACTACCGGTAGCTTTGGTGCTAAATGATGTGTCCCGCCAAATTTTATTTTATTTTCATTCTTCTCGAGTGCAACCTTAAGCCGGGCGGGAACGTCAATGGATCGACATCTGATCAAATCGGATTTTGTTTGGTTGGATTTAAAAAGTCAAAACCATATCCAGTTATAATATGATGCATATGTGGTTTTGATTTTTTTGCTATGGAATCTGACACGTGTATGAATCTGATTACATGTAAATAAATGGATTTGATACCAGCTTTTAATCATCCGAATCTGAACTTGTTTAGCCAACATTTGATTAGACGAATCTGGTATTTGCCACATTGAACCCAAATATGAAAGGTTGACATCCTATTAGAGATGTAAATGGTTTAAATTCGGATCGAATATAGCCAATACCATATCCGACTAATCAGATGTCGGCTAAATGGATTTGAATGGTGAAAAGCTCTTACAAAAACTGTGTTTTTTTATGCGTAAACGGATTTGGATATCAATTAAATTCAACAATTTGTTGGATTAGGCAGCAAAAAAATCAAATTCATATCATAATCTGAATTTAATCAGGTACGGTTTTGGCTTATCAAATGCAACTAAACTAAATCAAATTTGGTTGGATATCAAATAAAATCCACTTCATTAACATTCCTGGATCCTATGCTGCTTGGACTTTCAAGTAGGGTTGGAACAACTAACTTGGGTAGTTAAACTCACTAACTCACAAAAGTAACTTAAAGATTATTTTAGTTTTTTTATGATGAGGAACCACCGCGGTAGCGATAAAAACCCATAGTGAGGCTTCACGACCACCCTACCTTAGGAGCCTAGGAGGCCCACCTGAGAAAGCTATGGACACACCCATGGGCCAGCGGAGCTGGATACAACGCCTTCATCTCAGTACCCTCACAACCACCCCTCTGGTTAGTGTAAATATTTGTGATTCACACGAATGTTTAAAAAATATATATGAAACCAAGCAAATTCGGCTTGTTTTAAATATTTAAAAAACAGACCAAAACAATTTTAAAATTCTTTTAATATTTGTGTGGTGTGTGTTATCTGATGGTTAAAATTTGGCCCATTCAATTTCATTTAATTCAAAACCAGAATCAGCCCTTTCCTGAATCATTTTGAAAATTGATTCTGGGCCGATACTGATTCTTACAACATTGGATCCACATTCTATGTCCTAAGGATCTGAGTATGTGTCAGGACACAATGACATTATTTTTATTGACAAACACTATTAATATATGTTCCTCCCCGAAGACCGTCGTTAGCCACAGTGTTCGGGGGTTCCAATGAGCATCGTGCATGTAAGTACGGGCAGCTTGTATCCCCATGTTTGTCAGCATCAGTTAGTGTCGAAGTTCGGTGCGGTTGCAAAGACTTAAATACTCTCTCTGCCATTGGTGTCATAAAAATGACGATTCTAGAAAATGAGTTATTGCAAATACTTAAATACCTCAAAGATGATTATTTAAGACTCAGTCTCTGCACTGCACTATTATCCGAGAAAGGAATCCCCCCTGAAGAAGGCCATGAACATCAACCCTCTCTCTCTCTCCCTTCTCTTTCTGCCTCTGTGCACATCCAATAGACGATCATACACTGCTCCATAAAACACCGACTGACATGCACATTGACTGTAACATGATTCAACTTGATGAGTCGTGGAGTCTAATTTAGAGTTTTTGTCCTTACAAGAGGGGGGGGGGGTCGAGGGCTCCCCTGGTATGGGTCCTGGAAGAAATTTTTTTTGGGGCCGTGTATAATTTTTTCCTTTTTTTTCCTATTGTAACTGTCGAAAAAGAGCAATCAAGTTTTTTCTCTGTGCAACCATGGGTTTCTACTCCCTCTCGGATTTGAGGAGAGTTTTTTTCACGTAAATTTGTGTGTCGTTGTGTTTTGTTTGATCGTTCTTGTTTATCGTTTCCTTCGGTTGTTTCTTGCTCGTAGTTTCATAACACCCTTTCTATCGTTTTTCTGTTTGCTACGCAATTGTCGTAAATCGCTACTAGATTTAGCGATTTTTGGGGGTTTTTTTACACGATTTTCGTAAATCGTTACTCAGTTTAGCGATTTGCCATTTTTTTTTGCTACATGATTTTCGTAAATCGCTACTCGATATATCGATTTACAAAATTTGCGTAGCGATTTGTCATTTATTTTTTTCCTACGTGATTTTCATAAATCACTATTCGATTTAGCGATTTGCCAATTTTTTTCTTTACAAGATTTTCATAATTTGCTATTGTGTGTAAATAGTAAATTGCGATGTAGAACAACGCCCACTTGAGCATGATCTTCGTCGTGATCAGGTTGTAGCCGCCAGCCATCCCGATGGCAGTCTTGAGGTCCGTGATGGAGAAGCCGGAGAGGAACGTGCCATTCCCGACGTTGGTGGGGAGGTGGGTCCTGTCAGAGAGCACGACGTCGGAGGTCGAGATGAGGACCTCGAGGTGCCAGAACCCGACGAATGCCCGCCAGGACTTGAAGGTGTGAACGCCCGTGTTGAGCAACGTCAGGGTGGCCTGCAAGACATAGCCCTGATCGAAAGTATTGCCGACGTAGGGGTAGACGGATTATACTTTGAAAGACTTGGTTGTAGGTGTATTGAAGGAAAATTCCGTTGTAGGTGTCTCTTGAAGGTGGCGGAGAGGTCGTCGCAGTCGGTTGCCCGCTAGACGAGGGCATCATTCTGGCCACTGCTAACAGAAAGAGGACGACAATCGCCATTGAATCACCGACTCTTTGCATCCCTTAATTTCTTCTCTAGAGAGATAGGGTTTTACAGTGTTTCACGGAGAAGGAAGAAGAACAAAATGATGACGAAAAGTTCAAACGGAAAAGAAAGAAAGAGCGCTTTAGGTTCGTTTCGCTGTTTGGACTTTGAAGAGTTAACATCATCCTCGACTTTCTGGATGGAGGATTTTTGTTTTTTTTTTTGAACCGTCGTTTCCTTTTTTTTTTTGAATGGAGAACATTTTTGTCATTTTTTTCGAACCATCGTTTCATGACAAGAATGGCGGGAGAAGGGTACTTAAGTCTTTGCAACCGCACCAGACTCCAATGCTAAGTGATGCCGACACACACGAGAATACGAGCCCCACGTGCTTATATACGTAGCGCTCATTCGGTCCCCCAAACACGCAATGTGGCATTTGCGTCTTCGGGAGAGAACACACAACACCCTCCCTATTAACGTGTCCCTGTGTTGCACGACAAAACAAGAGAGAGTGAGGCAAATAAAACTAGTTTTTTTTGCAAATTTGGTTCCTGCCTTATAGCCTAATTGCAAAACGGACCCTGGCTATGCCAGTTTGCAAATCGGTTCCTGCCCTTTCACTAACCCTTGCAAATTAGTCCTTGAAGTTAACAGCTGTTAGCATAAAAATTGATGGTTTTGCGGATTACAAGAAAATCAATTTGTAAAATGTGAATAAGGTAGCGACTAATTTGTAAAAAGTTAATACACATTAACGAATAATGATGAGCATTTTGGTAACCAGTGAGCTATTGACACAAGGACAAGTTTTAACTTTCTAACAAGGGTGAGAAATGTGAGGACTGATTTGCAAAATGGCATAAGGCAAGGAATATTTTGCAAATGGAATATAATGCGGGAACCAATTGGTAAAAACCCATAAAACTATATAACAATGGACAGATAACGTATGCCTTAAATTGGAGTCGTGGATACAAATCGGTTTGCCAGACCCAATGTTATCCAATATAGTTCAACTGGATCCATTCAAGAGTCCAATATGTTTGACTGGATGTAATTTGGTCTACTGGATCTTATCTGGTCCAGTTGAGTCCGTTCATGTATATGGGGGTCCAATGTGATCCATTGGATCTGATTTAGTTAATCAATCTAGTCCAAATGGGTCCAATCAAGTCTACTGTGTCAAATATGTTCACGTTTAACGATCCATTTGAATCCAGTATAGTTTAGTTGGGTTCATTCAGGACTGCAGTATGAGTGATTATATCTAATTTGGTCAAACTGGTTCAATCAGGAGTCTAATGTGATTGACTGAATCAAATTTTCTTAACTGGATCTAATATGGTCCAGTTGGGTCAATTCATGTCAACTTATTCCAATATATATTGACTGGATCCAAGTATATCGACTATAATTCAAACCAGTCCATTTATAGCCCAGTATGATTGACTGTGCCTAATTTGGTTAACTTGATCCAATATAGTCAATAGTCCAACTAGGTCCATCCATGAGTCCAATATAACGGTCAGTATTTAATACGATCCAACGAGATTCATTTATGTCTACTGAGTCCAATACGATTGATTGGATCCACTTTAGTTAACTGAATCCATACGTTCCAATTGGGTCTACCAAATGAGAGACAGATGCATGGAATTCTCCAGTCTCCACAACATTATTGGATGGTAAATCTGCTCCATGCTCTCTTGACTTTGGACAGCACAAGTCTTCAAATCCCAATTAAGCAAGTTGGCATTTTCCTGTTCATATCCACAGTTTCCAATAGGGTTGAGATTAACTTTATCAAGGCCAGCATTTGGAAGTGCATGACTGGTAATGGAATCAAAACACCTGTCATCCTCAAAGCTATCTGCGATAATAGGGCCAACATCTGCATACAGCATTTTCTGTCAAACATCAAAACCAAAGCATTTACTAACTTTGTACCTTCTGATGCCCTCACTGATGATTGCAGAATGCAAAACAAATTTTACCCATAGAAGCTTCATTATCGCTCAAAACACAAGAATATGCTGTCTGCAGAGCTAAAGACAAAGATTAGCAATGAACAATTATTACCATCAGATAAAACATCATCATTGTTAAAAGCCCCATGGCCCTTAACAACATATTCATTCCATAAAAATCTCGAGATGTGCCTTTTCTAACATGAACTGATTTAGTTTGCCTTCTTCTTAGGAGACCTCTGCTTTAGCAAAGGCAAAGCTTGTGGAAGCAGAACTTCCATCATTGACTTAGCAAATTAATTACCCACAACATCACGATCACTTTTTTCAGAATTTGAATATAGAGTTCCAAGACCCAAATGGTTTTCCTCATCTGGATGTAGTTTGAAAGCCAATCCTTCAGAAAGAGGAACGCTAGCAGCAGGTATTACAGGAGTCAGCACCTCCTCTGATATGGACAATGGAGCATCTCCTGTTTGCAAATTTAACTTCAGTTCATCATCAGCATTCCTGCCCTCATTTGGCACATCAATTGCAATACTATCAGGACATAACATGCAAGTATCAACAGTTACAATTTCGTCAGTTGTAACTTCTGGATGGCTTTTGATGCTTTCAAGAGCAGGGTCAGCAGTATTATCTGCACAAAAAGACTAACTATAAACCAAAGATTATAGAGAAATGCTACATAGTAGAATCTTTGTGACAACATATAACGCATGTGGATCGCCTTCCAAATAACAAGGAAAGATAGAAAATCTACCGTGCACAAGCTCAAAGGAATCTGGCACCAAGATGACACTTCTTTTAAGAATCTCCAGCTCTGGCAACACCAGTTCTCCTTTGCCACTTTTTTCTGCATTGACTAAGCAATCTCTTCCTTGCAGAAGAACAAGCAATGACTTTCTGTTACTGAGTCTGAATAATAGTGTTTTGATATTCAAGATGAAGTATGTCGTATGTGCAAAAAGAAAACTTGAAACACAGTTTTTTTAGAATTAATGCATTTGAAATCAGGTTCAAAATCCTGTCCGAAAAAGAAAAAGTAGGAAGAAACATGCATATAAGAAAGAAACTGTTGTTCAAGAATACAGAACCAATGAAGTGACAGATTTAACGGAGCTCTCAGTAAGAAATCTCACCAGCATCTTTTTCCAACAGATTAGGGAAAGAGAATTCATTGTTCTTAGGTTGACAGATACACGATCATTATAGGAAGGATCATCCTTGACGGATATTTCATGCAGCATCAAACTGTTGTAGTCACACAACCTCTCCACAACAACCAGCCTGACCTTCATATTTACAACCTTGATGCATTTCGGTTGATAGGTCTTGATTTTTCAGCCTTCTGAGTCGAGGTTGAACAACCCTAGTTCTTTGTTTCCTACATTTCTTGCCACTGATTTGTTGCTTTTCTAATTCCAGTAGTAAATCTGGACAGATCTGTAAGTCCGACATTTGCTTTTCATTCAGTACTCCTGAAGAGTCCTTGCAACAACTCACAGGAACAAAACTATGTTCAGCTAATCCATGTTCATTTGCAACAAGCTCGCGCAGCAATCTCTGGACAAGGGGATTCCTAAACCCAAAAAGCTTCATGCCACCATCCAAGAAACCAATAAGTTGGTAACAGGAAAATAATCAGAAAGTAAACGCACTCGTTCAACAAAAAAAGCCTTGCATGCACTTTATGCCTAATACATCTTTTCAGTAGTAACAGCAACATAAATATAGAACAATCTTACATTGAAAACCCACAGCACACAGCCCATAAATGCATTCAAATGAGTCATATCTTTAGTTTCCTTTTTTTTGTTTGAATAAGATACATAAGATCACATCAAAGCTTTGAATTATTCAAGACAATACGTGGAAAAATATAAAGATTACCTCAACCCCATCAATTTTGCATGAAAATCGCTTCCCATGCCAAACCTTGATTCTACAATGACTTTTCTTATGAAACTTGTCCCATGCAATGTCTGGAGTCTGTCCTGACACTGATTTAGGACTTGCCTTAACCTGCACATTACAGTGGTTGCTTGTTATTTTTCTGCCACAAAAAAATAGGATAACAACCATTTTCTTATAAAACAACCTAAATTTATAAAAGTCAGAAAGCAATTGTAGAAGTGAATTGCCTCATTCCACACGAGCATAATTGTCTACATATAGAAGAAATCGGCATAAGTACAGACCAAAAACATTGGCCCCTTTTGGTCCTTTATGAATTTCCATTCTATACGTATCACCAGCACAGGCGCGAACAGCTTGATAACCAACAGAGTAAGGATGGAGAACTTTGCCCTGCGCCGGAAAATAACTCTGTGAGCTCACACAAACGCCGCACGCATGCAAAAACGCGCATTTCAAGCATCATCGATTAGGTAAAGAAAATTTCGCACAGATCAGAACAAAAAATCATACAAAAACGATCGCGACTCGAATAATTCCCGCGGGGAAACATAGATCGATCAAATTAAGAGCAGCAAAACAAAAGGAACTCGAGCCAAATCTCCTGAAAACAATAATTTCTCCAAATTAAATTGGACACTAACCCTAGAACAGCTCCAGTACTTGTTGTCCCACGGGCTTCGGTAGATCGATCCGATGGCTACGATCTCGAGCCCATCCACGTTCTGATTCTCCGTCGGAAAAAAGATGAAACCGGAAAAGATGGCCCGAGATCCCTCAGAAGAGAGAAAAAGAAACCCTAGGGTTTCGGAATGGAGGTTGCGGGGATGAAACAAAAGAGGTTGAATTGTGTCGCGGGAAACACGAGCGGTATTCATAAAACGGAAGGGAGGTGCGCAGGGCTGCATACGGGTCGGGTATCCGACCCATTAGGGAGGGCCCGAACCCGTTGAAATTACAAGTAAAGTAGTCCGGTTCGGGTCATGAAAGTGGAAACCCAATACCCTAAGATTTTTCCAAAATATAGGTGATATTTGTTACGTAGGTCTGTTACGTGCCCTCAATGGTTGAGGGCGCAGCTCTAAAATGCTAGGAATTAAGGGTGGGCATCGGGCCGGCCCAGGCCCATTTAGAGTTCAGTTCATCGGGTTTTAAGCATGGCCCAGCCCAGAGATGGCCCGTCCCATTTATTAATGGCCGGATACCTTGGTCACGTGTCCTTGGTGAGACGGATCGACGGATCGAACTAGGTATCACATGCTCACAAAAACTCCAACATGTCATTATTTTATTGTCTACAATAGTTTTAAAATAATTTTTAGCTATATTTTAATAAAAGTATCCTTGCATATTAAAATACTAAAAAATCTTATTTATACTTAATTGAATCTTGTTCCTAATTTTTAGGAATTTAATTAACTTGCATCTCCAACTTGTGTTATGTATTGAGGTGAGCACACCCAACATCAGAGTTGCCAATTACAGGTGAAAAGAGATTGGATATGGATTGACCATGCCTGATCCGAAATCAAGTCCGAATTTGTTCATTAGATATGAATCTAAATAAGATACAATAATGAAAGGTTGAACATGGATCTGAAACATATATGGTAATACAGGATCTGATAAAATAAGACCAAAACCAAGTTTTTAATATATATAAATGCATTTTTATTAAAATTAAATTTAAATATACAAGAAAAAATATTAAAGACATTCAAATAATATAATCACGCATCTATGTCATGTCGTGAATATAACATGTCCGAGTCACGTCACCAGAGATTGCATGCCCTGTAACTTAGGTTTTTGCCACAAATTGGTCCAAGCCTACCAAGATTAAAGCTTAAAGATCCATCATAAAAAAAAAACTAAACATGGTTCAACCCTAAAGTGGACCTGAATGGATCATACCTGGTCCAATTAACTAAGTGTAGCGGTGCAGAGCCGAGACTTGGTCTAAGCGGATCCATTACCCTGCTCCAAAAACATCCAAGTTGGGTCCAATAGTCAACGCATACGCAAAGGCTAAGCAGAAATTTCGTTTGCTAAACTTTCTATTTTTATTAATACAAATAATCCACTTATTATCTTTGAACCAATAGCCAGTGTAATTAAGCCACGTGTTTTGTGCGAGGTGGTGAGAAACAATTAGGAAAAGAAATGGTAAAGGACACGTTGGGAAAGCCGAGGGTACAATCGTCTACGTGGCAGCAAAATATTCTTGGCTTCACGGCTGAGTATCACATCATACAAAAACTTTAAAAAAATTTAACCCCCCCCCCCCCAAAGCTCCGCCTCTAACTTTCCTGCCTGTCACGCGGGTGACCCGGCTTTTTACTGGACGGCGGTGATGGGACGTTCAGATGAAGCCTAATAAATGATGTGCCGCCACGTATAAGGTCGTGTCCCTGTGTCTTGTACCATTTTGCTGCTGGTTTCTCAGGTCGTCACTGGAAAAAAATAGGTGGCAGTATTGGAGCACTAATTGAAAACCATTCAGATTCAGCCAAATACAGAACCTGTGTTTGAAACAATTACCCTCTCTTTGGCAACCCATGTTGGAGAGAGTTTAGAACTACTAAAAAGATTTGGAATGAGTTAATGATTCTTTCTTTTGTTTGGAAGCATAAACAACTCTATTATGAATTTGGGTTTGTAATTACTCCTGATATGGCAGTAGCATAGTATTTTAGGCTGGGCTAGGGCATAGGCTTAGCTTGCATGTATATATATTTTTTATAATACATATATAATATATTATTTATATATACATACAAATTTAAGATTTTTTGAGGCAAAATCTTATTGTTTATTGTGGTAAAATAGGTAAATAAAATATTTACTCAGGTAAATGAGACAAAAATTTTGAACCATAAAAAATTTAAGAATCACCAAAATACTTGTGATTTGCAAATACCAATGAGTATTTTGAAGGAGGTGGAGGCGGCTGATTCCCAACCTAAAATGTCAACTTATTCTAACTCTTCTCAAACCGCAACCAAATCCATGAAATGCGTGTGGCCATGCGCTGCACGTTGTGCTTATCCATGAATCGGTCTGCTCATGGATAAGCTAAGTTTGTTTTACAAATAACTCTTTTTCATTTAAAATTCAAACTTTAAGTTTATCAAAAACATCAGATTCACTGATATTCTCTCAATCGTCAACTGAGCCGAGAGAGGGAATCCGAAGACTATATAAACACGAGACTCGCCCCCTATGAATATATGCCATACAATATACCGTGAAGCATTCGAAACAAACCTCCAAGCAGAAAACAATAATATGCACCTTCTCTTATTTCTTTTTTCACTCTCTCTCTACTGTCGCTCCTCAACGTCTATGTTGCCACCACAATCGAGGACCTTACGTTGCGCAACCTCAACAGTGGTATCAGAGTAGAGGTTCTGGATATTCTCTCGTATCTGCGACCTTCAACCTGCAACGAAGAAACAATCACAAAAAAAGGAGGCGAAAAAGGTAAGAGTTGATGCTCTCCCTTTAGCCTTTCTGTTTGGTCACTAGATCAGAGACCCTGCTTCTATGCTCGCCTTTAAAAACCCCAATCGGGAAAATAGAGATCAGACTGTTTTATTCATCTCTAAAATTCAAAAGTAGAAAAATTGAGTCGTACCTATTCGATTTTGTACATCAAAACAAAAGAGAAAAAACAGAGAAACAACGAAAACAAAGAAACAACGAAAATAAAATAAAAGGAAAACATATATAAGAATATATATTTGTTGTCGCCGAAAAGTTATTGGTTGCCTGCCATTTTTCCGGCAGCACTAATCAATTAGAAACAAAAGGCCTTCGGCCTATTTTTTATTGTTGCTCCCTGACTGAACAGAAAATAAAAAACAGAGAATCGAAAAACAAAACAACAGAAAACAGAGAAAGGAAAACCCCCCAAACCACCAAGAAAAATTGGTTTGGCCTCGGATCTAAGCACAGTGAGAGCATGCATCGAGAAAAACAAACCCAAATAGGAAGACGACCCATCGTCGCCGACAAACGACCGAAAAACCCTTTTCTTTTAATTTTTTAGTGCTCAGACAGTAGAAAGACCGAGAGTCCTCTGTCAGAGGGAGTCAACAACAAGGAGACCAAACTCAACCAGGTAGTTGGGCCATCGTTGTCGGTGGATGGCCAAAAAATCATTTTTCTTGATTTTTTGGTAGCCTCGACAAAAAAGCGATGATGAGTTTCCTGACAAAGGGAGCATACACCGAGAGGGTCAAACCCAACTGCATAAACAGGTCATCGACGCCAGAAATCGGCTAAAAACTGTCGACATCGCCGCTGCAGTCTCCGATCAATCTGGAGCTTCGACAAAGAAGAGAGATAAAAACCCAACGCATATGAGTTGGTTGCGCCTTGTTCGGGCCTTAAATAGGCCGAGGGGTAAAAAGACCCCTTTGACTCTGAATATTTTACATATTTTGGAAAGGGGTTAAAATAAAGTATTTTATAACCCACATATTTTTTAAAACCTGTTTGCTAAAAAGGGTTTGCGACTTTGAAAATTCTGAAAACTAAATGAAAAAGTTATATTTCTCATTTAATACCAGAATAAATTTTTAATTTTTAAAAAACCCCTTGCTCCTATTAAATTTAAAAATACTTATTTAAATTTAGTTTAAATAATAATAATAATAATTTAGTCTGACAAGATTTTTCGTTTGATTTTTTTCTTTGTGTTGACTTGGCATAAATTAATTAAATTAAAATTAGTTAGTATAAAATAGCTAGTAGTGTTTGTGCCTCCGAATTAGCGAAAATAGACAAGCTAAATGGGACCAACTTTCTTGTTTGGAAAAGTCAGATCTCTTTAGCTTTAACTCTCGAAGGACTGGAATATGTCATTTGTATGTCTATAAAAAAACCGAATGACGAATCATCTCAAGAAGAAGTAATCAAATTCAGAAAATTTCAAAAAGATGATCTGATGGCAAGAACCATCAGGCTCACCTACATGGACGATGATCTAATCAAAGTCTTTGAAGATTATAAAACTGCCAAAGAAATGATGAAGGCCATCGCCATCAAATATGATACTACATTCGAGGTCCATATTCAACTGTTACTCGAACAATACAACTCATATAGGATGAAAGAAAGTGATAGTATGGTAGATCACGCAAATAGGATGTTAGTCATGGCTAAAGACCTAGCCATTACTGGAAATATAATTTCAGATAGAATGCAGGTGTCCACCATACTGAATAGCCTCCCACATTTATGAAAAATAGTGATCACTGCGTTAAGATTAAATTCAAAGAATTTAAACTTGACTGAGTTGCCCCTACAATTAGCCATAGAACAACAACACATAGCTAAGGAGAAGAAGTCTAAGTTGATGGTGGTTCAAGACACACCATCTCATAGCCAAGTACGTGTTAAGCAAAATAACTTTAAAAAGAAAGGTAACAGCAAGTTTCATAAAGGACAAAGTGCAAGTTTCAAACCTTAAGGCCACAAAGTCTCACAAGTCAAGTGCTTCAAGTGCGGCAAGATGGGACACATCCAGAAGAACTGTAGGACAAAATTTCTTAATAATAGAAGCAACTAGAATGGTGGGAGATACAACAACAATTCAAGCAAAATGCATAACGGAAAAGAAGTCATCTGTGTTGTATCTGAATGTCACTTTGTGAATGAAGAACTTTCAGGGTGGTGGGTGGACTCTGGAGCTACTCGACATATAGCCAAATCCATCGATGGAGTTGTCCATCTCAAAGAGCTAGGACCAGGCGAGCAGAAGGTCTATATGGGCAACAACTCCTATAGTGATGTTCTAGGAGTTAGGTCTTACATACTCAATGTGGGAGGGACTAGTGTGTTACTTAAAGATGTACTTTATGTTCCTTCAATAAGGAGGAACCTGGTGTCTGTACTAGCTTTGACTGAGAAAGGTTTTGAGGTCTGGTTTGTTCTTGAAAAGGTCACTATGGGGAAACATGGTAGAATCCTATTTGAGGATAAATTTGACAACGAACATGAGATGTTTAAATTATCTGAAAATAAAGAAAAAAAATTTGTATATTGATTGTGCCTTAGTTATTGATGTGAATGCATGACATAAAAGACTTTGGCATATAAGCCTAAAGAAAATAAAAAATCTGGCACAACAAAGACTAATCCCTAACTTCAATGAATCTCACTTCAAAAAATATGAATCTTATATTTTTGGAAAGATGGCAAAAAAACCCTTTTCACATAATGTTATTCGAGCCACTAAGCTATTAAAAATAATTCATACAGACAATTGTGGACCTTTTAGAGTCCAAACTCATAGTGGCATGTTATATTTTATAACATTTATTGATGATTTATCAAGATATGAATACTTGTACCTCATTAGAAATAAATCAGAGGCACTTAAGAAATTTAAATAATACAAAAATAAAGTTGGAAGACAGCTTGGTAAAAACATTAAAATTATGAGATCTGATAGAGGTGGTGAATATACCTCAAATGAGTTCAACAATTATTGCAAAGATCTTGGTATTAATAGGCAATAAACCGTACCAAGAACATCGCAAAGAAATGGTGTTGCTGAAAAGGTGTAACAGAACTCTCTTGAACATTGTAAAATCCATGTTAGCAGGTGCTGATCTACCCAATTTTTTTTAAGATAAAGTTGTAAATACAACTATGTATACATTAAATAGAGTCATTTGTAAGATTGTCCCAAAAACTCAATATGAAAGATGGATTGGTATGAAACGAGACTTAAATCTCTGTAGCTCATGTAAAAATCTTAGAACCAACCGTAGAACAGTTAGGTAATGAACCAGTTGTGGAACAGTCAGGCATTGAATCAACTGATTTTGAAGCCTCTATCTCTTGAGGACTAGCTGGTCGTAAAAGATCTAGAGCTCCTCCATTCTACTTGGATGACTACTATGTGTATTTGTGTGAAGAACTCTGCTATTCAGTAGATCTTGATGAATTGATCAATAATCTCTCATATACTGATGTAATTAATTGAAAAGAGACATAATAATAAAAAAGAGTTATCGATGAGGAAATTGAATCCATTGAAAAGAACCAAGTCTGAGACTTAACTGATCTTCCTGAGGGAAGAAAACCTGTTGGTTGTAAATGGATTCTTAAGAAAAAATATAAAGCAGATGGATTTATCGATAAATTTAAAGCAAGACTAGTAGCGAAGGATTTTTCCCAAAAGGAGATAATCGATTATACAAAAACCAATTCGTCAGTTGCTAAATTTACGTTCATCAGGATAATATTATTCATAGTTGTTCATTATGACCTGGATATATGGCAGATGGATGTAAATACTTAAAAGAAGATATATATATGTCTCAGCCAGAAGGCTATGTGATAAATGATGATAAAGTGCACAAGTTAAAAAAAATTCTTGTATGAATTGAAGCAATCACTAAGACAACGGTATTTGGCTTTTCATAAAGCCATAAAAAAATTAGATACGAACCAAATCAGTTAGACCACTGCGTATATGTTTGGAAAAGTGTGAGTCTTTTTTGTATCCTATCACTATATGTTGATGCCATTTTATTGATTGAGAATGATAATAAAAAGATTGTCAATACAAAGAAATTGTTATATACCAACTTTGAAATGAAAGATATGGGTGAAACTTTCTATATTCTGGGAATTAAAATCACCCGAAACAGAGATTCAAAGACTCTCTGTTTAAGCCAAGAAAGGTACATTGACCATATTCTTAAAAGATACAGAATGCATGACTCCAAACCTATTGGAACTCCTGTTGCAAAATGAGTAAACTTAAGCAAAAGCGACTGTCCTGGCGAAAGCCAACCAAATCTTAAAATTCCTTATGCTCGGGCTGTTGGAAGATTAATGTATGTGATGCTATGTACAAGACCTGACATAAGCTTAACTGTAGGTCTTGTTAGCAGATATCAAAGTAATTCAGGATGGCCTCATTGGCAAGCTGTAAAGAGAAATTTTCGATACCTAAAAGGTTCTAAAAACTTGCAATTGAGCTTTCAAGCTAACAATGTTGATTTGATTGGACACTCCGATGCTGACTTTACAGGGTGAAAAGATGACAACAAAACTACTTCTGGCTATATCTTCCTCTTTGGAGGAGGAGGAGTTGTTGTGTGGTCCTGTAAGAAACAAGGTTGTGTGGCTTAGCATATTCAAGAGGCTGAGTATATCGCGTGTAATGCAACCACGACATTTGCAGTATGGATCAACATGTTCAATAAAGATTTAAATATAGAAATATTATGTGAGCCTGTACAGATATACTGTGATAATCAAGTTGCTAATGTTCTAATGAAAAGTGGAGCTAATAGCTCCAAGAGCAAGCATATAATGGTGAAATACCACTACATACATGATATGATTGAAAACAATGAAATAACTGTAGACTACTTTCCTACATTGGATATGGTAGCGGATCTCTTAACTAAGGATATTGCAGAAGACTTGTTTATCAAGCATGTTGCCCGAATGAGATTAAGAGATATATGATTACGAAGGAAATCCTTAACGAAAAATCCGTAATCAATTCAAGGAAGCCTACAATAGTGGGAGCAAACTGAGCAGTCTCATGTCCAAGTGAGAGATGTTGGTGTGTGTGGCCATGCGTTGCACATTGTGTTTATCCATGAGTAGGCATGCTCATGTATAAGCTAAGTCCGTTTTACAAATAACTGTTTTCATTTAAAATTTAAACTCTAAGTTTATCAAAAACATTGAACTCATCGATATTCTCTCAACTGTTTGCTGAGCCGAGAGAGAGAGAATCCGAAGGTTATATAAACACGGGACTCGACCCCTATGAATATATGCGATACATCATACTATGAAGCTTTCGAAGCAAACATTCAAGTAGAAAATAATAATCTGCACCTTCTCTTCTTTTTTTCTTTACTCTTTCTTTCTGCTGCCACTCCTCAACGTCTCAGTTGCCGCCATAATCGAAGACCTTTCGCTGCGCAACCTCAACAATAATCATATTTAATTACACTATAAATACTATGATAACATGCTCCCAAACGAAGCCTTAATGTTGGTAGTATTGGATGTCGATACTTTGAATTGGTCAAAAAAAATATTGCATGTCAATGAAAATGTGACACGTTATAACAATTAAAAGAATATTAAAATTTTAATTTTAAGTTATTTTATATATTTATTAAAAATAGCTGATTCAGGTCCATATCGTATCTATTTTGTAGCGATTAGATAGGAATAGGCCTGATTGATACTGACAACATTGGTTTGAAACCCTGCCCCGTGAGTTTCATGACAAAGTCTAAATATGCATTCATGGAACAGTTGACGGGTGTATTAATGAGTCAGGTTTGACGTAGACCATACGCGTACTAAACCTTGTAGGATTAAGGTTTGGTGATAAAAAAAAGACTGTCAATCAGAATTCAGTTAAGAATCAAAGGACCTGATTAATATATGGAGTAGGGTATAGTTTGTGAAATTTCGTACGAGACTCCAGCCCTACCTTTTTTCTGAGAAATTTTTAATTTCAAAAAGATAAATTATTACCATTATCAGCATCTCAAATCATATCTGGTTGCTCCAAACCAAACCCTAAACATTGACATCCCTGCCTACAAGTTCGAAATTTTGTTGATAATAGGACACGAGGTCATGAAATATTTTATTTTTAATTCATTAAAATTTATTTTTAACATTTTAATGTGAAAATGTATTTTTATTGAGGTAATATTAAAAACATTAAAATAATATTATATAATGACCACATATGTCAGTGTCAAAGTCAGTGCATGTCCAATCGTGTCTAATACGGACATGCTGCCAAGATAAAGTCGCAAACCCTGTGATATAAGAGACATCGATCAGAAAATATTAGTATTAATATCATTAGGATCGGCATTATCTATGACCATACTCAGATCTCTGAGTTAAGGTCGGGTCGGATACCTGAGACAAACATAAACCACTGACAACCCTAGTTGGGATTCTCAACCTGAATTGATGTATCGAACCCAATTAGACCTGAACTGGATTGATTTTGATAGTCCTGTTGAGCCGGATCAGGTCTAAAATTTAGGCTTGTTTTGAAAACGTGGCAATTATTGGGTAAAAAAAAGTATGAATCCAAACACGTTTGTACTTTAGTCCTTTTTGTACCTGGCCCAATTGGTTCCAGAGCAATCTAACTGATCTAGACCTGAACCGGCCTTCTACTCGAACCCATATCTGACCCATCCCATTTTAAACCTGTCTAAGTTTTCTTTAAATATATACCTGAATTGACCCAAAATTCGATACCTGGTCCTAAAGAGAACTATAAAAATACTACCTTTCCAACTTTAACTAATCCTAGTTAGACCAGATTTAACACCTATCCTGCCATATAAATACATTAAGATTTCTAAATTTTAGTTGTTTAGAGAACATTTGGATCGACTTTGAACCTAATTTGTTACATAGCAAATTAAACCCAATCCAATCCTAGTCTGGCACGAAACAGAACCAATTTATATACTAAAGATTATGGAACCAACCAATCTCATACCAGAACCCACAAAGACAAGCCCCGAACCAGTTTTGTATCAATTGTGGTTTAGGTTTAACTTTTATACCCGATTAAAAACGAATCTGATTAAAAAACAATACATTTATACCCATTCTATCAATACCCAACCCGATTTATATCAAAACCAAGGCTCTCTCATTTTAATCACATCCAAGCCCACGAACCTACATATATTGGGTTGAGTTAATGCCTGAATTTAGACCTTTGACAGAAACGGGTATACTGAAACCAGACCCAAACTGACCCAGTTACACCCCTAATGATGTTCATCCTTTTCAAGTCACAAAAGTCTTGAATAACTTTTGAATGATTTCAATTAAGCAGAGTGATCAGAATTATGTGCCACAATATATGACACATTAGCAGATTTGTCCCTTGGATCATCCCTCAATAATGATGTAAAAGGCGAATACCATCTATCAAAAAATTCTAAAATAATACCCATACGTCATAAACTCACAATGTACCAAATTAGGGGTGGTGTCAATGGGTTGAACCTCACTAAAATGGGTCGATCGAGAGCCAGATTTGGTTAAGAGGTGCTGGTACTAGGTCTAGATCCGGATCTGACCAGATCTTTCAAAAGAAAAAACCCTACCCGAATCCGATAAAGATTACATAAACCAGACCCAGTTCATACCTGGTAAAATAACATTTTAGAACATTCTTGCATTAAAAAATTACAGATATTAAATTCGATTTCCGGTCAGACCTGGATTTGGTATAAAATTTCATAAATCATATTCATCCCATTTAATAAGCTGTTCCCATGGATCCAACCCGAATAGTTAATTGAACCCCTCTCTTTGTTACCAAACCCTGACCCTACCAGACTCACTACAGGCTTGGATCAGGCCATACCTGATCCTTTGAAACCCTACACCAAATGGTCATTGTCTCTTTGACGAAGATCAAGAGAGGAAAAATATTTGAAAAGGCCAGCTTAGAGAAAAAAAATGAATTAAAGAAAAAGGTGAAGAGGAAAAAGAAGATTGAAACAAACAATAACTCAACAAGACACCGAAGAACCGAATCAACCAATATTCATCAGGTACACCGAAGAGTAATGCATGGATCACTTTTGCCATACTAAACTCCACGAGGACATATGGGAGTTCATATGACGTCCACAGGCACATTGTATGTAACATACAAGATGGTGCTTGCCAAGAAAGTAAATGAAATATGGCTGATCCTTTGCCAAGAATACATAAATAAATATCACACACACACACACACACACGAGATGAGTAGGTTATTCAGATCATATACTTGCAAAACTTCACTAGAATTCCCTCACTAGAAATTGACTCACGGATCATTCGATTTTGACATGCAGGTAGGCTTTTATAAGGTATAAAAATCGACTGTCTAAAATTTTCATAAATATTCAATGCTTAAAAATTATATTTATTTTTATCAAAATACATGATATACGTGTCACTTTCGAGCAAATCAACCATGCAGAACACATCTGTAAGGCCAGATTTGCAAAAACCAACTGGGAAACACCCATTTGCTCATGGTAGTCTGGTGACAAGCCAAAAAAATTGGTAGGCAGCTACCAGTTTTCCTATATGAGATAACAATTTGGAACTCATAGGGAGAGCTTGTTTGAACAAATCTGACTTATGGATGTGTTCAACATGGTCAAAATAGTAGGATTCAACCTTTCAATAGTTTTCAACGTAAAAATATGTTTTTTTGAAATTTTTAATCCTTGTAAAATTTGGTACACTGTAGGTTATTGAATTTTTAATCCTTGTAAAATCTGACATATACATCAGAAAAACATGATCCAAAGCTCGGTTTCTATTAAACTTAATATGTAGATCACTACTGAAGGGTCAGATGTGCAAAAAAATTAAAAAAATTACATTTTCTCACCAGGTAGTTCTTTAACCACTAGGGTAGCAAACACTAAATTCGTTAATCCAAAATTTCGATCCGTGGGTACACAGGGCAAAATGGAGTGTCCGGGTACCATAGATTAGTACCAAATATTTTTCACCCGTGCGTGTGTGTGTGTGTGTGTGTGTGTGTGTGTGTGTGTGAACACACCCTTGTGCACATGCAGCCACACTAAAGCTTGAACCACACATGTTAGTCGAAAAATTGCTTATCCATGCATGATCATATTAGTATGTAAATGAGAATTTGCCACAAATTGTAGCAGCTGAGCAGCAGAACATGCAAGTCGTAAATCCATGAGAATATGTGATCACAATAAAATTAAATTATTCCATTAGTAAGCAGCCAAAGATGGATGAGAAGCAAATGGTATATATTGAAATGAAAACCAGTGCACAAGATATTATCACAGTATTCAGGGCCATGCATGATTAAGGAAACAAGATTTAAGGTCAGAGTTAAAGAAATATCAGAACTCTAATGACAATACAAATTTCCTGCTGAAGCTGTTAAGATTCACATTCTGTTTATTACAGGAAAACTAACGGTTTTCCCAGATGCATTCTTTATGATAGTTCATAATTCTTGCACCATTCTGAAACCAGAAGAAGTGCAATGCCCCATGGAAAAGATGCAGTAGACCAGTGCCCCAGCAATATAACTCACAAAGATTAAATCTTGTAGTGAGAACATAAAATTAGTTCTTGCTGCTTTATTGCAGTCTTGATATTAAAGAAACTACTCAAAAGATAATATCCAAAATGGAGAATTTACTGAATGAAACTTAAATAGTGACCTGCCCAAGCTAGTATTGTTCATTATTAACAATTGATAGCAAAGCTGTTGCAGGATGACTGTGTTTGTTGCAAGGGACATGACATTCATACCTGCGCAAGAGCAAAAAAATATTAATAAAAAACAAGGTTGCTTTACAAGTTTTACAGATATTGCAAGAGTAGGGCACAGCCGCACAGGTGTGAATGGACTTAGATGCGAACAACGATCAACAAGGGTTTTTAGGGTTTTTTTCTTTTTTGAAATCTGACTATATAGATGAGATCTACATGTTTGATTTTATAGGAATAAGCTTTTGGATCGTCCCATTATGACACTGGCAGATTTTCATAATATTTGAAAATCAACAGCCCAAAATTTTCATAAATATCCAAGGCTCAAAAAATCATATCTTCAGTTGAAAAAACACAATCCAAGTGTCAATTCCAAGCAAATGGACCATGCTGAACACGTGCAGGGTCAGATTTGCGAAAACACACCAGAAGTGCCTTGCTCATACATTGTTTGTACCTACACCCCAAGTACAATATTTAGTAATAAGTTTGGTACGTTGCAATAGTCCAAGACATAATCTGCACCCAACCAACAGAAAACCTGAAACATTCAAGGGATTTGACAATTTCAAAATTATGGCAATCCAGAAAATGCTTACCCTTCTCTGGTTCTAAGAGTGGTGAAAATATAACACTAATAGGCCGTTATTTGAAGGGTTTTACAATCATACAACAAGTGATCTCACACAAAAAAAACCAAAACAATTAAAAAATTAAACTTTTGTGGATCAAAGGTTTACTTAAATCACACGGTCATTGTGTGGAAGTGGCGCTAGAAAGATACATACCAATTGGAAAATGGGCCACATTGTTGATTATGCAACATGATTCCAATGAAATGCCTCATTTCCCTGCCGCTCTTGCTCAACCTGTCTGTGATGCTCTGCATTCTGCAGCAGTGAAGAAAGTTGAAGCAAATCAATGGTATGTTCATCCTTGGCTGGCAGGAAGTTAGATCCTTGAAGCATGCCATCAGTGTGAACTTCTCCAAAGTCGATAGAGTCACTAATATCAGTAACCTTTACAGTGCTAATGTGGTCTTCCCCAGAGTTAATTCCTGATGAAGAAAACCTGCTGGAAGCCACACTAGAGGATATCTGTGAACTGATGGCTAAAAGCTTGTCTGGAAATTGACCTGTGTTGTAATGGACGTGCCCTCCTTGGATCATCAAAGCCGGAGGCATTGCCATTCCAGATGACTGTGTGGATGAGCTCCAAGATTGTGATGACAGAAGAGAGAGAGCACAAACAGAGTCTGAAACTCTTTGCAAGCTCTGGTCGGATGGAACCACATCAAAGCCTGTGAAAGCTCCACTTCCCAATGAGGCCTTTGGAAATACTGATCGAGAAATGGTGGGTGAAGTTGTGAAAGCCTGTGTGTAATTGCTGTTTTCACAACAAACACTGCCTGCTGTAGTCTCAATATCCTGCAAGTAAGAGAATTGCTTTTCCATGTTGTACGGGGAGGACTTCAGAAATGATATGCCATTGATGGCTGGTAATTGCATCTGACTGTTTTGGATAAAATCTTCCTCTACCTTGACAGCGCTGCACCAATTGTCATTTCCATATTTAATTTCATGTAAGCCACCAATAGAAAATATGTCTTGGCAGCTATAAGATGTCCTGGATGGTAAGGAGTAGTTGGGCAGCCTACCACCTGCTCATAAGGAAAATTGCAAATACAATGAGAAGTAAAATTTTCTGACCTTGTTTGATGATTACGTGCAAATAGAGTAGCCAATAAAAAGATTAGAAAAGGATATCACCATAGATTCTGAACAGCTTTTCTCAAAGCAAAAACAGCATAAGGAGTATTCCAGTCTCTTCATATGAAGAGAGATTAATTTTGGGAAATGCATGTCTTTATAGTAAAGATGGTATCAAGGAATCAAGATCTTATATAATGAAAATGATTCTATAAGCCCAAAATCATGATAACAAATGACCATGGTCACATCCTGTAAATGCAGCTGTTGATACAACCACGACTGTTTCACTGCAGAAAAGAACATGGAGCTTCAACAACCAAAATAGGCAGTTATAAACCTAGAGTCATTCTATGATACCCTTGGATACATACCAATTCACATAATAGATAGGCATCTAACATGTACAAAAGAAACTAAAAAGTAAAACACAGTGCCTCCTAGATTCTCTTAATAGCTTATCAGGGCTCTCATCAACTGTACTGCTTGACCTCTTAAACTAATGGTCAACTCGATTCTACTAGATTGCTTCTTACTCCTGCAGTCCAAGGCTCCAAACAGGGCTGCACAACGATCCAAGATAGCTCAAGCTCGGCTCGAGCTTGACTTGTTTAAGCCCAGCTCAGATTTGTCAGAGTAAATAAACAAGCCGAGCTTGAACACAAGCTTAAGCTCGTTAAATATAAACGATCCGAGCTTGATCAAGCATTAGAGCTTGGTAGATAGTCATACAGTGGCTAGTTTTAGGATATGTATAATTTTGTTTGGACAAAAGACACAAGCAAAGGTTTCATCCAAGTGGTTAGTATGTTAGACGTTTGTGTGAGAGGTGGGTGTTTCGAATCCCACCTTTCCAACTTTCATTGAAAACATTTTTTTTTTCAAAATATCAACTCCGGTTGAGCCAAGCCGAGCCAGACTCGAGCTGAGTTTGTACACATGCTGTTCAAGCTCGGCTCAGCTCGAGCCATGCTTGAACATGCCTTTTTCTGAACGAGCTGAACTTCTTGAGCCTAAGCTCGTCTTGAGCCCAGCTCGTGTGCACCCCTAGATCCAAGTAACAACTGCCAGTTGTAATATCAAACAAATTAGCTTTGATGAACTTGAATCTATTTGGATCATCCCCAACACTGAGTTGGTTGCTATTGCAGATGCCAAGTAAGGTGGGCGATGTCGATCAGTAATCTACTATCGGCATATTTGCCTTTCTCGGTCATGTCTCCTCTCTAATTGCACACGAAGCCCAGTTGCTTCTCTCGCCACCACCAAAGTAGTTTTTCGTAACATGCGTTTTAACATTGACGGAATACTGCATGGGCATTACTATGATTTCCTAAGCCTACTTGCTTGTGACAACAAAATAGTCAGACATATCAAAAACATCATATCTTCAATAAGCACACCAAAACATATCAAGATTGGTACCTTGTTCAAAACAAAGCAACTTGGCATCATCATTTCATACCCATATACCAGGAAGCTAGGTCTTTAAAAGGTAAAATAAAATTCAAGGAGCTCAGGCCACCTCAGACTAAGCTAAACTTTGAGGCAGAAGGCCCATAAGCCTTGAAAACAACCGAGTTTTAACTAACGCAGAAGAGAAATATTGAGATATACAATATAATGGAATTATAGAATAATGTCAACATAAAATAAACTTGAAGAAATACAAGAGTTACAATATACACATGCAATTACTGTACATATGCAATCAAGAAACTGATTATCAAAATCAGTCAGCAATTGAGACTAAATGAAAAACACGAAGTGGTCCTTGAAAACTGAAAAGATAATAAATATGATCAAAGTCTAGAAATATTGACAATCATGTACTCAGTTAACCGACTGATGGAACATGGCAGGCTAGAAAAATACTAACTATAACCGGTTCAAATCCAAACCTTTGGTAAGTGATCCTTCCCTGTAGCAAACAAATATTATTTCACTAACTGTTTTGTATTAATTGTGTCCAATTGCAGGCGTATAAATGTCAAGCTACCACAAACAAATGGGAGAATGGGCGCCAATAACAATGTCAGTGACAATGTTGGATATCAAGTCTTAAGTCTGTTCATAAGACATTATCGTCTCATGAAATAGAATGCGAAAGCCCAGAGGTTCTTTTGGCATCAAGTTTTAATGGCAATAGACTACATGCAGCAGAAAGAAATACCCTTTAAAATTATACTTGAAGCATCAATGCAATACCATTTCTGTAAAAAGTTTCCTCCAACTCTGTGTTCCTTTTGGTGTCACCATAAGCTATTTTTGGCAAGGGCGGAGTGTAGGGACACTGGTCACTCAACCATTCTTTAACATGTTTGCCATCTTTCTATAGTACTATAATTGTATTGCATGATCTAAACACCAGCTTAAGCCTTGGTGCTCATGTAAATGTCGCTGACAATCTCAATCACAAATGTCAGCAGATACAGTTTGAAGTTTGAACCAAATATTGTTTCAGATACTGTGTGGTAACTGCTAGAATCATCAACAGTCTTTTGGATATAGCATATCATTGGATCAAACTAGACTGCACAAAACTTCTAAGAATAAAAGACGAGACAACACAGCTAAAAGAAACATAATAGAAAAATCAAATCACCATTGTAGAAGCTGATGACCAACAGAAAGACAGCATGGAAAAGAAATCTAGCATCTAGAAACCAGCAATCTATGGTTTGAGCCAATTTTTGTTTTTTTCATTTTCATTAATTTTACTCACATGAATGACAAAGATATGATGATTATTCTAAAATATATTAAACTATTCAAAAATATTGACAGAATACCCTGATATAGTGGAAGCAGCTTGCCAGATTTTCCAGAGTACATTGCAAGCTGTGGTTTCCTACGCCGCTCATTATGACCAGCAAGACGTTTACGACAACTTCGTTTTGCCTCATCAAACTCAACAAGAAAATGGAATCTGCAAACAAAATATATTCATCATATTCTTGTAAGTTATGCGAATCAGAAAAGTGATTCTTATCATGTGTTACATATGGGACAATGACTTAACAAGCATGCTAATTGCACACAACAATTGAAGTCAACAATCTTGAAGAACAAGCCGAACAAGTGAATTCAAAAGTTCCAAAAGTATAGTAGCAACTACATAATAACAAAGATAGGCCTGCATGAATGGCAGAGACAAAAACATAAAATCAACACCAAACAACAATGCAAAAGAAAAAGTTAATATACGCTTTCTACCTTGGCATGTGAGGCTGCTAAGAGATAGATGACCCCATAAGAACTCATTTACTCACATATTTCAACCTTATTTTGAAAGTCAACATAGGGCATGTTTGCTTTGCCCTGCGAATGTACAAGAATCACAGCATCCTGTGATTCTAGACACTCAATGATGACCCAGGCTACTTCAAGGTTGCACTTGCTAACCAGCAATGCACTATAATCAAATGTCGCATGAGGTAAGGAAAATGGCTGAATTGGTTCTGGAAACCCACATGAATTAAGAAAAGCATAACTCTAGGTGCAGATGAATCCCACAAGAACATACATCTACATGAATCTACAGAACCAGGTCATGAAAAGATGTGGTTGAAAATGGACAAAAATGGTAAACCCTCCAGATCTTGCTAGTTTATTTGGTTAAACATTCTAGTGAAAACTGGTTTATGCCCACTAAATGGATCACTAGAAGATCAGCACAGAAGCACTACACAAGGGAGGGGAAAAAACAAAAGGGAAGGAAAAACGGAGGAATGAGAAAGAAACACGGATTTTCTAACAAGCAACACCACATATACAACTACCACACCCACAACCAAATGAAAGTATCATCAAAGAAATACCAATTAACCCAAAAACCAAGCATACAGTACGCAATCAGATTCTAACGGGAGTGAAGATGGAAGTGCAAGAATCAACCAATTCTTTGACCCAGGCATAAAAAAAAGCGAAAAGAAACACGACCAACAAAATTCAACCTGCTGCATTGCTGGCAGAACCGCTGCTCGATGCCATTGACGATCACCTTAGCCGTCTTCGAGTGCGCATCACATACCTTGTGCCGCTTGTGGTAGTCCTTGGAGCAGCTCAAATCCAAATTGCACCCCTGCACCTGGCACCGCGGAACCTGGCTGCCGGAGCTCAACGCCGCCACCGGCGACGAGGCGCCGCGGCCCCTCTTCGCCGCCACCACCGAGGCCCTAGCCTCCTTCTCCTTGGCCGATTTGCGCTCCGCCAGCCTACCCAGATGCAAATCTATGACCAGCTCCCCATCTTTCCCCGAGAATCCACTCCCGTTCTCCAAAGGGGGGATAGGGTTCTGAAAATCAGAGGTGGGTTTCAAATCCCAATCCATCCCTGCCCTTCTGCTCCTTCCAAAACCATCATAGCTCAAGGAATCCATTAGTTAACAAAGCCCACATCAATCATTTAGAGAGAGAAAAGGAGGAAGAGAGAAGCCTCTAGAGAGAGAAAACCTAGAGAGAGAGTGGATGGAAACAATGAAGGGTAGATGGGCGAGTTGTCAGAAGGTCACCAAATTGGGAAACAAGAAATGGGGAGGCATTTAAGGTTGGAGATGCGAGTGGGGATTGGGGAGGCATTTAAGGTTGGAGATGCGAGTGGGGGTCGTGATGGTGGCTTGGGGTGTAGGGATAGTGGGAAGGTGGTATTTCAGGACAAGGGGTCAGCAAGGTGACTACACTCGTTAACTTTCTGGGAACTTAGGATCAGGAGACAGGAGAGTAGGGAGATTTTAACGCTGGCCTTCATCAGCTCATTGGTACGGTTTTTTTTCAAAATGCCCTAGATCCCAGGAGATTGGTCAATTTTTACATGAGACGGTGTTAATTTTTGCCTGAGAAAGTGATAAATATATATGGTGGTTATTTTTTTTTTTATGACGAAAGAAATCCCTCAGCAAGAACCGAGTTGAACCGGCTTCTGTGCAAGGTAAAACTCTGAGTTGATGACACGCAACCTTACATGACCCAACTATATTAAAGCAACAGCAGCTTCATGCGCCAGCACATTCAATGTTGGCCTTCAGCTTGAAAGACCTCAATGGGTAACCATCAATTTTTTTTACATGGGAGAATATCGAGAGAGAGACATTGGTCAATTTTTACATGGGAACGCAAGAGAATATATAGAGAGAGAATATTGGTCAATTTTTACATGGGAGAATATCGCAAGAGAATATATAGAGAGAGAATATTGGTCAATTTTTACATGGGAGAATATTAAGAGAGGGGTCAATTTTTAGATGGGAACACGAGAATATATATATATATATATATATATATATATATAGAGAGAGAGAGAGAGAGAGAGAGAATATTGGTCATTTTTTACATGGAAGTATATAGAAAAATATATAGAGAGATGTCAGTTTTGCCATTGTACACTTCCAGGGCAATGAGGGTTTAGGTCAAGGACAAGGACGACACTCATATGCACAATAGCATTCAAGTGCCAACTAGTGTGCTTGTTGCTATGATATGAGCCATTCAATTTACTTTGAATCTTGAAGAACTGGGTTAAAGCTGGAAACATATGCCAGTTGATGCTAGTGATGCCAATGATTCGGGTTTGGTTCACTATCCAATTGATCAATTACGGTTTAGCTTTGATTGGGTATCTCTTTTCAAGATAAAATTGCCTACCGCTTCCTGTTTAAATTGGGAAGGTAGAAATAAAAACTAAAAATGATCTTAATGTAAGACAAATATGACACATTTCCTCAAATGCTTTAAAATTTTTGAAATCAGCTTGCTGCTCAAAACCATAAATTAAGAAACCTTTTAGGATCTGTTTACTCTTCAGACAAGCAAATTTTATGAAGTTCGTGCGATATATCTTTTTGCCTATCGGCTAAGGCAAAACCTCACTTAAATCTTATATTCACACATTTTTTTGGTCCTCAAAAAGTACATAAAATTTTTGTTATTTATGCAGTCTTTTCTATTAATCATAAAATCATAAATACCTATTAAAATCATATATTTTATACCAAAATCTTGAGGAACAGTTCGAACCTTCTTTTTTCTTTCTTTAATTATCACTTAAATGCATGTTTGCACATATTTTTTTTGGTCTTCACAAAGCATGCAAAAACAAGTTTTGTTAACCTCTTTATGATCACAATTTCATAAATACCTTAGTAAAATAATATATTTTATACCAAAGTCACTGAATACCGTGTGAACCTCCTTTCTGTAAGCCTCACTTAAATGTATATTCTTACATTATTTTTTTGAGATCACAAAATGCAAATATAACTTATGTGAAACTCCTTTAATTGTAACTTAACAAATAACAAAGTAAAATCACATATCTAATTGTGCAGAAAGACGCAAATATATTACTAACTATGCAAATATATGATACCCATATAATGAAATGTTCTTTCATGTTTGTAATTTTTTGTGGTATAAAAAGTGATTGTTTGCACCCCAAAGCTATTTTTGCATTTTCTAGGGTTTCTTTATGGTTCTCAACTTGCTTGATCTTTCGCAAAAAAAATCTAGTGGCTTTTTTTACAATTATTTTTGGTGATTCATCAATAATACTTCATCGATGCATTTCGAGGAGGTTGCGGCATCCTTCACATCATTTTTTTGGGTTAGGTCGAAATGTGAGTTTCATACAAACAATATATATGCATATTGTTTTATTTTTATTTCAAACTTTTTTTTTTTATAAAAATGAGTATCATCTAGGTCTATGCATATTTATGTGTGGATGTTTGCTTGTCCAGTGTTTTATTTAATATTTTTTACATGAATTATTGTTTAGGATTTACTATGTTTAGGGTTTACCATATTGTAGATGATTTATGTATGTTTGCTAGTCCTCTATTTAATTTTCAATGTTTTTGTGTTGGTGCAATGGGGCTAGGGTTGTCTGTGTTGGTGTAATGCATATTTATTTTCTGTGTAGTTAGTGAATGATGACCTTAATATTTGTTAAACTATACTATTGTCTCGATGATGATCGTAACTAGAGATCTTTAGTGGTTCTAAAAAACATTAGCTTTAAAGAATTTATGGTTATGTTGTCTTATAAAACTAGATATAGTGAAAAGTTAGTCGGTCTTCAGTATACATATTCTCTAAAAACATGTGATGAACAGATGTGGGTAAATGTTTTTAACAATGATAATGTAAAAGTGATGGCATTTACATAGTAGTTCACATAGTGCAACAAGAAACACTTAAAATGTCCTAAACAATGAAGGATGTTGATGTCTCAAACATGTAACCATCCCAAACAATGAACAATAGTAATGTTGTACTTGTGGAGGATATGCAATTATCTGGATCGATTTAGAATAAAGATGTTCGACGTATAGATAATGAAAAACTTTCATGAATAATTGATGTTATACATGATCAAAGGATCACTACAGAAGATGTGGAAGCACGTGGGTTGCCCAATGATAATGATCATCATCTCATCAATGTGAATAACATCCAACCTTTTAGAGCTAAAGATAAAGCTAGGTACAAGTTGTTGGACATTAAAATTTATATTTTATATGTAAATATGATGATGATATGATATTTTTCATGTTTAATTTTGAAAGTTGAAAATGTAGGATTATTGCATGTGTGAAAGCAATGGATGAGACAATGATTTTGATTTATTTTATGCAATCAAATAGTTAATTAGTGGCAACAACAATGACGTAGATGCTGAAAAATATGATGATAGCAACGATGATGTAGATAGTGGCAACAACACTGATGATGACTATACCATCTCTACTAAGTCGAACTCATAAATAATAGGAAATAACTAAGATACTGATGACATGAGACAAATAATTGCTACTGAAAATGTTGTACTAATGACATATGCAAGCTCAAACCTTGATATGTTGCATGAGCTATATGAACATTTGTTGAACAATAAAATCATTTTATATTTTTACACAAATGTTTACGTTTTACTAAGTTCTCGCTCAATGGATTCTCTTTCAATAAAGAGCATTTGACAATCATTGATGCAAAGGTAACTCAATTATGTGAGTAGTTGCGTAACAAAATATTTAATGATTGTGAACGATTCTAGTGGTTATCAAGAGACTCAAACGAACAAGAAGTTTTTATTGACAAAAGGTTTAATGATCTTCAACACTGTCATAAATTTTTGAAAGATCATGTGATCAGGAATAACTATAAAGAAAAATTCACAAAGAGCTACAATAACATACTTATTGTGATATGCATGAGAAATAACCTGCAGACTATCATTGATTGCATTTGAAGGATCCATTGCACAAAGGTGCGGGGAGCAACGTTCTTTCAAATGAAGAAGTATCAAAGCGAGCATACACGTGGTAGACCATTAGACAACCTAGTAGTGAAAAAATGCCTTTCAAGTGGATTTCAATTGTTATTCATAAACACTTGCATGATAATATGAAAATGACTATAAGAGAAATCATAAATGACATTAGTCGCGAGAAAGGTGTAGATGTTATGTATAAACAAGCATGGCATAAACATGGACATGAATTGACTAGGACACCATATAGTTCATTTGAAGAGTCCTTCAAGATGCTTTCTACTTATGGTCATCATTTGATGGTGGTGCTACACAGTTCATTCTATCTATTCATTAAAAAATGAACTTGTTTATCCAATCATTTATTCATTTAAAACTAAACTCGCTCATACATTGCATTCATTCAAAAAATAAACCTGCTCATACAATTGCAATTGCTAATGAATCAACTATATTTGCTAACTAATAAACTACAATTGCTAATCGTTCAATGCTTTTCTATCCCACCCATACCATATGATTGAACTCTGACTTCTCATACATCTTTGCATAAGCCAAGTGTACTATATATTTGACACCAAGACCATGTGCTATCGCTAAACACAAAATGCTTCATGTACATTACTTCTATGTGTTTAACTTCGCAACCAATGACTTCTTATTTGGCTTTGCAAACAATCAAAGAAATGTTGTTACTAAATAACATTTATTCTATATCATCATCATCCAAAACATCTATCCGACTATCTATGTTTGAAAAATAACTATACCAGAGGCTAAGAAACTCTTTTATGTAACCGGTTTATGAGACATCAAAGTCATAAATTCATTAAAGCAACTATTTTTAGAGACCAATATAGATCTTTAATTAGTGTGATAGATACGATAGTGTACTCTAACCTTCTCAGAGGCTATCAATAATTATTGCAGGAACAAGACCAAAAGAATTAGGTCACAAAGCAGGCACGATGTTGCATAATACAAGATACACAACATATAATAACGCGGACACCCATATACAAATGATTTAATCAAAGAAAAAATAAAATTGTTAACTAATCAACTACAATTACTAAGAGTCCATTGCTTTCCTATCCCACCCATACCATATGATTGAACTTTGACTTCTCATAAGTCTTGGCATAAGCCAAGTCTACTATATATGTGACACCAAGACCATGTGCTATCGCTAAATACAAAATGCTTCATGTACATGACTTCTATGTGATTAACTTCTCAACCAATGACTTATTCTCCATCTCTGCAAACAAT
The DNA here is from genome assembly GCF_984573655.1 of Nuphar pumila. Classification (NCBI taxonomy): domain Eukaryota; kingdom Viridiplantae; phylum Streptophyta; class Magnoliopsida; order Nymphaeales; family Nymphaeaceae; genus Nuphar; species Nuphar pumila. The sequence continues at coordinate 19,338,455 of NC_143249.1, read as the reverse complement.
CAAAGAAACGTTGCCACTAAATAACATTTATTCTATATCATCATCCAAAACATCTATCCGGCTATCTACGTTTGGAGAATAACTATACCGGAGGCTCAGTAACTCTTTCACATAACTGATTTTTGAGACATCAAAGCCAAAGATGAATTAAAACTACTATTTTTGGAGACCAATATAGATATTTAATTAGTGTGATAAGTACAAAAGTATAATTTAACCCTTTCAGAGGCTATCAATAATTGTTGTAGGAACAATGCCAAAAGAATTTGACCACAAAGCAGGCATGATGTTGCATAATACAAGATACACAACATATAATCACACGGACACCCATATACAAATAATTTAATCAAAGAAAAAAAATGGAATAAGCTATTGAATATGCAAAGATAACTTGAAAACCATAAAATTCTTTAACAAAATAAGTAATTCATGCCAATGTCTTAAAAAAACAACTGATTCAATCCACTGTTTAAAAAAAAATCAATCATTAAAGATTTGTTTACCAAAAAAACTCGCCATCGATGATTTTTTATCGATGAAGTGTTGTTGATGAATCGTCAAAAATTATTGTTGGGGGGATGCACGCTGGAGACCATAAAAACCCTAGTTTATGCGAAAATGGCCTTGGGGTACGAAAAAACTCTAGTTTTATACAATGAAGGTTACATTTAATGATTGTTCGAAAGTTCGCTAATAAAAAGGAATTTTGTGTTGTATTTATCTCTAACATTTGTGATATATCAAAAAATTTGCAAACTCTTAAAAAAACCTACATATAAAGAGCATAGTCACAATGACATGATTTATAAAATTAGTACCTAATTTGCGAACTTCATTTCTGAGTGCAAACTTCACGAAAAGCCAGGGTTACAAAAATGAGAAAGGTGGTTTGCACGGTATTCAATGAAATTTTACTAAGATATCTATGAAGTTATGACCCTAAAGAGGTTCACAAAACTTATTTTTACGTGCTTCATGAAGACTGCGAGAAATAGGTATGAACATACATTTAAGTGACAGTTAAGAAAAGGAGAACATAGTTTTTCATGACTTTGATATAAAATATGCAATTTTACTAAGGTATTTATGATTTTATAATTAATTGAGAAGAACATATAAATAACATTTTTTATATGCTTCTTGAGGCCCTTAAAAAATATGTGCAAATATGAGATTTAAGTGAGGATTTACCTTAGCTGACGAGTGAAATGATATATCACACGAACTTTGTGAGGTTCACTTGTGCGAAGAGTAAAAAGGTCTTAAAAAGTTTTCTATTTATGGTTTTGGACAACGAACGAATTTAAAAAAATTTAGGCCATTTAGGAAGACTCATCATATTTGTCGTACAGTCATTTTTTGAAATAAAAATTGGTCAGAATAAGAATGAGGTAAAATGTAAACTCACATGCCATAGATGTGGTAGGTACTTGACTGTGGATGAATACGATGAAAATCCAGTCCATTAGAATTCCAAGATCCAATCTTGTCCACCACGACTCCTCTGATATCCTTTTGACTTTTGACCATTGTAATTTGTAATCTCAGTTGCATTATAAATTTGACATCCCCATATCATTTGACACTATCTTAAGGGATATGGGGTTTATATCCCAATTGGTGCTACCCTTAGCTAATGGTGTCAACGGGTCGGGTTTGACCCAAACATGGACCCGAATCGTAATATACACTATAGGGTCAAGGTTTGCTGATAAATAAGAAGACTCAAATAGAATCCGGGTCGAACTCGAAGGGTCCGATTAATACATGGATGCGGGTATGGTTTGTGAAATTTTATACCAGACTCAGGCCGATCCGAGTTCCGATTAAGATCTACAATTTTTCAATGTAAAGATGATAAAAAATATTATTTTACTGGGTTTGGTCTAGGTCTGGTTCATGTAGTCTTTATAAGGTTTGGGTATGGTTTCGCTCATGGTGGGTCTGATTAGACCTGGGTTCGAACCTGGTACCATCATCTCAAATCTGGTTTGAGTCTGATTTCACCTGGGTCGGAACCAAACCCCACCCGTTGATGCCCCTACCCTTAACTAGCTTGACTACTATATGAGTATGAGAGAGTGATATTCAATGTAACCGGATCATCTGTTGTATTCAATCCCCACCACACTTCTCACTGTTCCCAAGTGGGATTTGGGGTGGGATCTGTATGACTCTGGGTCAGTTACTAATCTTTTTATTTTATTTTATGACGAACGTCCCCTGTCAAAGCAGATAAGCTCAGGGTGAGGTCATCGACACCCAAGCTCATACAAAGCCCACCAATGAAAGGCACCTGCACACCCAGTGGGAGTCGAACCAGGAACATAAAGCTCACAAAGTGCAGGATGATCTCTGTCATCTTTGGTCATGTTAGGGAAAACATCGACTTCCAAATGCAACCTTGCTATTTTCACTGGTTAATTAAGAAAAAAATTTACTTTATCCACTTTTTAGATATATATTTTAGAAATTACTAGTGGCCATCATTAGAAAATGCCAAGGGCAAAACTGAAAACATGAGAATGATGTAAAAGTGTGAGACGTCATCTTTCTCCTTTAAAGCAATTGTCCTTCAACAATCTTTTCACCACATGTATTTCAGAAAACAAGAATCAGCAATTTAATATCCCAAAGAAGTACTTCACATATGACCAAAATTTTGTCCTGCATTATCTTATAAATATTAAATGATAAAGCTTGTTAATTTAAGCAGGTTCAATGTAATGATTAGACTGCTTTTCCATCAAATTTTTTTTATTTTGATTTTTTTTATAAGGTCTTTATAACAATCTTTTCTGACTAACATGATATTTTTTTAAGGTATCTTCATTCATCAAATATAAAGGTGTTCCATTACTTGCTATTGCTTTAAGATTGTTTGAAGCTTCTAAATATTATTTGAGTTTGATATATAAAAATAACTGCATGTTATTAACACCCCAAGTGGTTTGGTGCAGTGGAAGAGCGTTGGCCATTAGATGGGTGATCAGGGTTCCATTCTCATAAGTGCCAAACCCCTTGCATTAATCGGCCAAAGCGGAGCGAGTCCTTGAGAAAAGGGATGCGCCATTGAAAAAGTGGCCGCAAGTATGGTAGGCTTAGCCAGCGTGACTAGGTATATGATCCCAAAGGTGGTTATAGTGACTCCTTGAGAAAAGGGATGCCCCATGCAGTGGCGTAGCTAGGATTCATGTTAAGGGGGGCGGGGGGGGGCAAACAGGGGTGTAGCAAATATTTTTTTTGTGTGTGATAGTCGAGGGTTCGGGGGCAGCGTCCCCAAAAAAATTTTTTTGAGATAAAATAAAAAATGGCTATAATTATTAATAAAAATCTATTTCATATGGACAAATCAAACTATTTGCTGCAGTCAGGACTGGGCTGGGCTACAAAAATGGATAAAAATCTATTTCATATGGAATCAGGGCTGGGCTTTAATTTTTTTTTTTAACTGTCCCCCCCCCTAGCTACGCCTTTGGCGCCATGGGTTTACACCATTGAAAAAGTGACCGCAAGTATGGTAGGCTTAGCCAGCGTGACTAGGTATATGACCCCAAAGGTGGTTATATAAACCTCCACTTAACAAAAGAAGGGCTGATTTGTCCAAAAATAAGTCATTTTTTTTGCTGAATCGTCGAAAATGGAGCCGATTCTACCTTAAACTGATTCCCTCAGATGTTCTAAAATCTAAACAAATATATTATAAGAAATAAAATAAAAAAATAATAAATTTTTGAAATGATCCAATTAAAAAAAATCAAATCCGATTCTAGTTGAACTAATTTTATCATTTTTTTTTCTGAAAACCCATTTGCTCTGTGAACCAGTTTTGTCAACATCAAATACACCCTCATTTGAATATATTAGCAATTTAAAACTACAAATCATGAAAGCTAATGATAAAATAAACTATTTATTGTCATGACGATTCTAAATCAAAACCACAAGCTACAGTTCCATTGTGCTTTAAGAACCTTTAATAATGCTTTGCCCTCAAGAAAATTCATTCTCTGAATCTCTCCTCAAAAGAACTTGACCCGACAAAAGGGCAAAAGTCTTTTGCATCATTAATGACTAAATTAGAAAATTCACAATGTGCATTTAGAGTCATGTGAAACATGAAAAAGTTCATGATTTCCAGCATACCAATCTTGTGAACGTTGCCATGAAACCTTACAACCAAACTGCAATATCTTTCTTCTCCACTCTTTCTTACATGTTACTTCATCATTGAGTGCCTTTACTAATAGGCCAGATCAATTCTTTAGAGTCCCTATCACTTAGCAATCAGAAAGTTCCATTGCACAATGAATTTCTGATGTAACGAATCAAGTGGTCCATTCTATAGTTAGTAAAACTTCCTAAAAAAATGATGGGATGTCACAAATTTAAAACCTAAGGGGTGACCCTATGTGGATCCTTATTTTTTAAAGGATTTTGAAATGGATTTTAAAATAGATATTGAAAAATAGATCCACATATAAAACTTCTAAGAGATAGGGGTTTCATTCTTAAGAATGAGTCTTTCCTCCTCTGGTGAGTAGGGATCAACCGATTTAGTGGCACAACTTTAGTGGCATAAAACTTCTATGATTTATGTACCTTGACCTGATATCTTAAAAAGAAAAGCGAGGTTGATGGTGCGGGGTACCACCAACACTTGAAAATACGAGAAAAAAAGAATACATGAATTAGTGATAAACATATCCTAATAAATGAAATAAAATAAATTAAATGACTATAAATGAATAAAAGAGATTATCATGAACTTAGGTAGCTTCCTAACATCTTGAGCAAAAAGCAACAAATTTGACAAAGCTTCAAACTCTGGATTAACTCTAAAAAGACTCAGGCCCAACATAGTGGACCCAATGGAGCAGTGAATCTAGACTTAGGGGGCATCACTCTTACAAATAAGCTTCAGACTCTAATGTTAGATCATTCATGTTGAAATAAGGGAAAAGAGACCCCTAGTTATAGGTTTTCTTATGGATTTTGAAATCTACTTGGTTGGTTTTGGATATGGGTATCTATATCCAAATGCTGCTTAATAACCTGATTATGAGTGGCTGATGGATTGAAGTGACAAGATCTGATTGACTGGTTGATTTCTTAAAAGAAAAGATAAGAAATAAAGTTTTGGAAGGTCTAATCACTAGATCTTGAGTTTAGGAAAGGTTAGATAAAGCTTATCCTAAGGGATTAAGAAAGATGGTTAGGTTTAGAGAATTTAGATGACTAGCACTAGATCTTGGATTATAAGAAAAGTAGTCGATGAAAATCTAGGATTTTGGCAAGTCAGAGAGGTTCACAAAATTCATCTCTAATGGTCAATTTGGATATGGCCAACACTCTAATGAATAAGAATCAAGTCCAACGGCAATGAGTTTTGGATCAGGTGATAATTAGATCAAGATCAGGTTTATGATCCGAATGATAACTGGATGAGGTCTATAATCTAAATAACATTGGATTCATATTCAGCCATGATCCAAATAACAATTGCATCCATATCAAGTTTGGTCAATCATTCAGGTCAGATGTGGATCCAGATCAAACCTGTCTTGACATAAAAAAATAGTTTTAGCCATAATTTTTAATTTGAGAGATCCTTTGACATGATTTTGGCTTGTTGAAAAAGCTTATGACCTCTATTTTAATTCATAAGTGCAAAGCTTGAAAATGTCAAATTTTCAAACAAAAATGCACTTAAGTTTAAGAAGGCTTGGAACTCTTTGACTCTTAAGTTTAAGAAGGATTTTAACAAAAAGTATTTTGGTCAAAATTGAGGTGTCTATAAATGTCGCTCTTTGTTAATAAGTGTGCAAAGTTCAACCAATGACAAAAAGTTTAACACGCTAATTTTAAAAAGACAAAAAACATTGACAGCTTAATTAAAACTCCATAGACATGCCTCTTGCCCTCAGGGAGTCCCATGCTTTGGCTTGTGCAAGGAGTAACACTCATGATATTTAGACCTAGACTGCTTGCCCAGCTAAAGACACCCTCACTCGAACTTGGGACGAAGGAGTCAGGACCTTCCCCCAGGCCCAACAGCATATATAGGTCTACTGTTTGAAACCTCGGTCTAAACCCTAGTTTTGGCCTAAAAAACAAAGAGGGGCGGCAATCATAGAAATGCAACTTAAAAGTTAAATCCCAATGTTAAAATAGAGAATAATGTAGTAGTACCTTATACCAAAAGATTAAGATAACAAACAAAATTCCTCTCATGCTCACATCCACTAACTAATGGTAATTGATAAATAAAACTGATCAGTGGAAACAAGTGAAATTGGCATAAGCTTAGGCATGCAGACTTAGTATCACAGCTTCACTATGCCACCATCTGCTCTTAGGTGAAGGGATGCCTATCCACTTAACCCAGTAAGAAAAAGCAAAACATTTGAACATCAATGTCCAAAGAAATTAAGAAACACAAATCCTATAATATATTAAGCATGTACCATTAACAAGGATATATATATATATATATATATATATATATATATATATATATATATATATATATATATATATATATATATATATATATATATATATATATATATATATATAGATTGAATCACAAGTTAAAGTGCACATTAAAGGCTGTTCACCAACATTACAATAAAGACAAAAGCAACGCAACTGGTTGTGTAGCCTATTTTCATAAAGTTTGGATTCTAGAGTGGTACAAGAAGGGCAATCTCCCTAGTGTCTGTCCCACTATCCATTGTTTCAAGTTAGCATATGGAAAATTTGAAAAAGGAAAATGCCATTCAAAGCAACCTCACCCCAACTTTTTGTCATCTATAGTGGACCACTAAATCACCAACCAGTCAACCATGATCTGAGAAGTGTGAAACCCAACCTCTGGCGTTCCAAATTTAGAACTAATGGCCCAATTAGTGTGGATTGGTATTTGGACAGGACAATGACCGTAAGTACGGCAGGCTGAGCCAGCCCGGCTAGGTCTCTGCACCTGTGAAGGTTTGTATTGTATTTTGTCTTTAGAAAAACATGTTTCAAAGGTCAAGGGTCAAGGGTCAAGGGTCAATCCTTAACCAATTGACCATGTTGAACTCATCTACCGGGTCGGAGTAAGTCAAACTTGAACCACGAAATCCTCAGTGGTTCGTACATACAGATGATTATAGCAAATATGTATGTTTGCATACAGGGAAAACACAGCCGTGCCACACACATATGCCAATGCACAAAAGTACACACTGCACAACCATGTGAGCACCGAGTACGTTTCCCATTTGTAGGGCCTTTTTAGTTTTTACTTCTTTCTCAAGAATACACTAGTAAGTAGGGGTGTCAACGGGCCTGGTTTACCCCAGACCTGACCCGATGCAAACCCGATAGGGTTTGGGTATGGTGATAAATAATAAGACCCAAGTTTGGACCCCAAGGTTTTCTATTAATACATGAACCTGTGTATAGTTTGTGAAATTTTATGCTAGACTTGGATGGGACCCGAGTTTCAATTAAGACCCTCAAATTTTCAATGTAAAAATGATAAAAAATATGGTTTTACAGGGTATAGTTCATGTATTTCTTAGCGGGTCTGAGTATGATTTTTCTTATAATAGACCCGATTACAGTCAGGTCCGGACCCGATACCATACCCAAAACCAGGTCCAAGTAAGGTACCACCTGAGTTCGAACCAAACCCGACCTGTTGACACAACGGGTCGGGTTTGGTTAGGACCCAGGTGGAACCATACTTGGACCTGGTTTTTGGGTATGGTATCGGGTTCAAACCCTGGTTTAATCTGGTCCACTATAAGAAAAACCATACCCAGACTCGATACAAACTACATGAACCAAACCCGAACCATACCAGATAAAACCATATTTTTAAATCATTTTTACATTGAAAAATTGCAGGTCTTATTCGGAACTCGGATCCGGTCCGTGTCTGGTATAAAAACACTACCCAGGTCCATGTATTAATCAGACCTTTGGGTCCAGACCCGGGTCATAATCAGGTCTTCTTATTTATCACCAATCCCGGATGCTAGAGGGTTTGGTTTGGGTCGGGTCCAGGTAAACCAGACCCGTTGACACCCCTAAGGTTGTCCTAGTGTGGCTGCTTCTAAGCTTATTCTTTGGCGACTTAGATTCAAATATTCATTAGAATCATTCAGGAGCAGAGAGAGACCTTCACTTTATCATTCATGCCTACTGTCTACTCATGGCAGAGCTCTAGATCATAACAAGATTTATGGATAACTATACTAACTTCACATCTCATGTTTTAAGAAAAACATGCTTCCTAGCTAGTTCATGAAATTTCCAGAAACATACAGAAAAAGGAGAGAAATAGATTAAAGATGTTACGTTTTTGAATGAGCAAGTTGAGAGAATTTAAAACCAACAACAAAAAAAAAGACTGCAATTTGGAAAAATGTGCATGGTTTTTACCATAGTCACTGGAAGCTTCTAAAGACCTCAGAAAAACTTGTTTTGGAAGCGTGAAACTGTGTGCATCTTTCACACTTTCAAAAAGTTTATGGTAAGCTTACCTCCTCCAACAAGGAATTGAATATTCACTTATGTTGTAAATGCACATTTCATTTTAGAAGGATTATTAGCACCAGCATGTTAAAAGAATTATTATTATTTTTATTGTAAAAGCAAATATGACGAGTGTTTTTGCCACGAGACTTAAAGATGCATTTAAGCAAAAATACATATTTTTTAGGGATTTTTTTGCAAATTGGTTCCTGTCTTATGTCATTTTGCAAATTCATTAACCCTTGCAAATCAGTGTTAGCTTTTCTGATGGTTACTGTTAAAGGACAGACAAATTGATGGCTCTACCTTTGAGAATAAGGTAGGGACTATTTTGTAAAAAGTTAACATGGGAACAACTCTTTGATGAAGGAGGACACTTTATGTTCTATGGTCAAACTGACAGCTGCTGACAGAACGATCAATTTGTAGCAACAGTGAGAAAGGAGATGACTGATTTGCAGAATGACACAAGGCAGAACTATTTTGCAACTTGGCCCCAAGGCATGGACCAATTTGCAAAGAACCTTTTTTTTTTATGTTACTTCCGTTATTTGTTGTTACTCGCTTATATATATACTTCTTAAAAGCTTCACGCTTAATGCATTAAGGGGGGCGTTTGCATGTCACGGAATGATGTGCCGGAACACCCCCCCTTCAGTGGATTCCACTGTCACGGAAATATAATCGGACCCTTCACGGGAACCATTTTTGCAGAACAGTGGGGTCGAGCATGCAATTTGAAATGGTCATCAAGGTAAATCCACGCTCTCACGTTTGTTTCGAAAGTTTGGGCACCACGGAAATGCACGCCCATCGATGCATTTTCGTGAAAAATGCTCATTTTCTGTGATATGCAAACGCGCTCCGTAAGAGACATTTTTTTAAACACTAGCTTCACATTTCTTACTTTCTTACTGCACACATCTTTTCTCGCACCCGCTTCTTGCATCAATTATACATGCCAAACAATTGGATAACTTCCTCCATCGAGGTCCAAATCAATTCCACACTTTTCTAAGAAGATGCCCAGTGACAAGGGGTGAGTACCACTTAATTTACCTCAAAATTCATCAGCACATGACTTCATTCATGCCTGGAATCCGTGAGTTCTCTAGACAACCAAACAGAAAAGCCAACATCAAGAGAGATCCTAGATGTCTGAACCAAGGGACCAGTGCGATGTACAATTCAATGAGAGTTGCACGACAGCATCACCTCTCTTTGTTGCATGTCAGTAAGAAAAAGTACGGAGTAGGCTGCTAATAAATAGGTGATTGGTAATAATGATGGATAAATACTCTACAAAAAGTGTTAGATCACAAGATCCAAAATCCAATGGTCCAAGATGCAATGGTCTAAAGCTATAATCAATCAACTCAAGGAAGGAAGGAATGGATTTTTTTTATAAAATTTATAGATGTTTAAATATGATCATGATTATGTTTAGTTTCAATATTATAAGAAACTACGACATATGCAAGATTTTAATATGATTTTACCAGTTTTACTTGAAGGATTAACGGAAACTTATATAAGTTATGTCAATATTTTAGTCATGATAAAAAAACCTAATCTTAGAACTTTGGATACACTAACTTTGATGCCTCAATTCAAGTTATGATTACAATCTTCAGCAAGTTGGGGTGGTACAACATATCTTATTCTTTTTTTCTTTTTCCAGTAGGGTTTATCCAAGATCAAGCCTTCAAGAAATAGACCTACTTACAATGTCAGTATGAAAAAAATCAGCCAAGGACCTCATAAAGCCCATAAAGTATACTTAAGCAATTTGATATGTGCGAAGAAAGATAGCCCTATTGAGATATAATGGTTAATAACCACACTTGTTAGTAGCATTCAAGATAGGATTGACTATATGAACTTTGGTCTTAGATAATCAATGTGTCTTATATTGGTATCGTATGTCTATGTACTATGTGAACAAAACTTTTTTGATGCTCGTAAGGGTAACTAGTGTGAGCACATTATAAAGGTTGGACCTTTAGCATGCATTTCAATATAGTCTCATTACTATATTAGTAAATATGCATATAATGAGTCAAAGTAGTGATTTGCTAAACAAGTTTTTTTATAAATCTTGTTTTCGAGATATGTTTATAATTATTGTTTGTTAAATTTTATTTTTTATCCTTAAAATCTCTTTAACTTTAGATTTTTATTTTAATTAAAAATATTATTTAATGAGTGATGATCTTGTCAATTAAGAAAGTGTGGTTGGAGGTTAGCATCAATTGAGATTCCTGTTCTTAATGAAAAAATTGAGTCCCCATACTCTACAAATAGAGGGTCTCACCTTAGGAATGAGCAATCAAGAAATCCTTTTAAGTGGATTTGTGCCATGTAACCAAGAGGCAAGTCCTGGTCAACGTTACTAGGGGAATCCCTGTAAGTTTCTTTTCCTCCGCTTATTGATAAGCTTAAACTTAGCGGGTGGCCTCACATGACCAAGGGTCACTAAGCTGAGACGATAAATTGCCTTTAGAGCTCCAGCAAAGTTCTGATGCTTCATGTGAGCTACGACAATCCACCACACATAGAGTGCACAACTATGGTAATCCACCTCTTGTCTCACTGCATCGTACAGTGAGCCAACATTTCAGTCTACAGCATACCCATAAAAAAGGTACCACATGCTAATCCTTCATTCGTATATTTTTGCTTTGCAGGTGCGTAGCTGGGCTAATTGCGCGATGCTTAGTGCTAAGCATCATATGCGGTTAAAAATGCCATGCAAAAAAAAATAAAAAAAATGCAAAGGCAAAAGTATGCAAATCGGGTAAATACCCGTGGTGAGTAAGTGATGCAGACACATCACATATTATTTAATTTCTTGGATGCAATACTTTTCTATTCACATACTCACTTGGTTGTGGACATCTAGGACTGCTTTACTGGAGTTCGAAGATCATGCTGAGAATGATTTGAATGTATAAAAATAGAAGTGCTCTTATTTTTGGAGTTTGGATTTCATGCTAGTCATGGTAGTAGTTAGCGGGATATTTGAGTGTGTTTGCTGCTGGTATATGTTTGACATTGTTGTGGTATGAATGAGTGATTGTATTGCTATGTTTGATGTGATTGTATCCATGCTTGCATGAAGTTATTTTCAATTTAATTATGCCTTCCATGTGAAATTGTATCATGAAAACATGTTTCAAATGAATGTATCGTGTTGATGAATATGATTTTATCATTTTAAATATCCTTGTGATGAGTGTAAATATGATGTGATGGTTTTGCACATGAAAATATTAAGTTATCATAGTTCTTGTGATTGAATGACATCATATATATATATATATATATATATATATATATATATATATATATATATATATATATATACACACACGTGTGTGTATGATATATATATCAAATCATTACATCCACCATCAATGCATAAAAAAAATATTTCATGAAGATCATGAGCCAATAGTGTCAAGCATACATCATGAGAATCATAGACTTGGGGGTCACATTTCTAGTGCCAATCTTCGTCCACTTCCTACATCTTGCATGTCTCAAGACTGAATCTTGTATCTTGTAAATCTTAAATAGACTCTTGTGCAGTCTCTAAGTGAGATTATATGTTTTCTCTTGTAATTCTTATACTTGCCATCTTGACAAAATTGAGAAGCATGAAAAAAAAAAGCTTTTCATTATTTTTTCAAAAAAAACATCAAAATAAAAAGGTCAAAAGCAAGCGATATATACCATATTCCATATCATCATCCCAAGAACTCTAGACCAACATTCAAAAAAAAAAAAAAAATCAAACCATTTTATGCATTCATCTTTATGTTAAACTTTATGCATATTCCATGCAAACTTATGCATATTTTGAACTTATGCATGTTCAAAATTTTCTTTGCATCCTCAATGTGTAGCTTAATGCACATTTCATAAAAGAATATTTTATGCATTTATTATGTGTTATTAATGTGTTTTCTTACAACTAGAAACTCAATTGTTTCATTAGGTAAGCCTTACCCCATTCTATCTTAGGATTTCTTGAACTTAGATAGGTGGACCTTATCTCCTAACATAGGATGTCGTACGAACTGCCGGCTACCCAACCAGTCAAGTGCACAAATATCCTCTTTTCAAATGCAAGTTTCATACGTTGAAAAGTAATTTCTAAACGATCCTTTTAGTCCAATATCTTAGGCATTTTCAAGACAAGTTTGTCTTTCACATAGTCTCTTTATAAAGCAATCTTATATCTTAAAAATTGTCTTTTCGTCTTTTTTGTGCAATCTTATTCTTACAGGCACTTGTCTCATTTTGCAAATCCAACCTTGTTGGACAAGATCTCCAATCGATGGGTGAAGATCTTAGGAGACCCTTATGTGGGACAAGATGCTCGCTCTACAAGATCTTTGTTCAATAGGTGAAGAGCTTAAGAGATCTTTGTGTATAGCAATGCAGGCGCCTGAAGCTATGGAATGCACTCAATCCCAAAATTGTTTAAGTATTTGATAAGTTCTTAAGATGATCGTCAAACTTTTCTATAAAAGGACAGTGACTGTAAGTATGACAAGCAGAGCCATCACAGCTAGGTCTTTGATCCTGGGGACGGTTTCTCTTGTAAATATAAAAAAAAGGTTCCAAGCAATTCAACCTGAGCTCTCAAATCAAATATTTGAGGTCCCTAATATAAAGGGTAAAAGGGAGAGACCTCTACATTATACAACCATATACCATTGGGATCTGAACTAGCAAGCTCCCAACACAAGGTGACACACACTAACTGCTTCTCGGTAAATGTAGGAGATGATTAGAAAACTGCTGAGAATAATGCTCCATCGTCATCTTCTTTTAGGAGCTTGCAGACGAGTCTTTCTTTGACACACTTTTGACAATGACCCTACCTTCTCTCCTGGTTTTAACCAGTTTCCAAAGAATAATGGACAAGGTCTTATGAAAATTGATTCTTGTATGGATGTCTTACCAAAACATAAAATTGCCCTACGATCTTTCATTAGGAGATTGTTGGTACCTCTCTTTCGTAGGTTAGCAAGGGATGTCCTCACTCGTAAGTCTTTTAGGCGAATATCTTCTATTGCTTCTACCTTGCTGCCTCCCATCAAGCTAGTGTTATCTTACTACTATTTAAAGATGGATCAAGGGCAATGATGAACACAATTATGACACTGTTTTAACTTTTTGAAAATGACATTTGGAACTTTGTGGCATAGACATCATTACCTCATGTCTTCTTCCGATCATATGATGAAATTTGTTGAAAATGCCCCCATCACGCACAGCCTAAAATTGTGAATTTAGAGAGAAATTTTGAGTAGAGGAGTGTTCCATAATATGAACTCTCATAGATTTGTGGTTTCCTATTTAAAGTACATTTTTTTTCTTTGATGAGACCTTCCTAATATGACCTCTCAGATTCATGGCCTTGTGGGTTTTCTATTCAATGTAGATGTCTTTCTTTGGTGACCATCTTCTCATTTGACCAAATTCCTTTTAATATTACAATATTTTTTTGTTTTTTCATGTTAGATAAATTTGGCAACTTATAGATGAGATAGAAATTAATTGAAGAAATAATATCTTATGCATGGTACTAATCTCTCTCTCTCTCTCTCAGACACACACGCACACACACACACACGTCTCATAATTAAGGTGCTTTGATTTTTAATGTGCATCCTTATTTTAAAGACTGCCTTATGAAAAACTTTACATATTTATGTTATTGATATTTTTGTGATGGGTGGTTTGTGGATCTTGTGAGCTTACTTGAGGTTCCGGAATAGCTATTGTAGATTAATTAATGGAGGCTAACAAGTTCACTTCAAATGACAAGTGATATTTCCATTCATAACTCTAACACACGGTTAGTTCACAACAGTTTGTCCCTGCTGGTAATCACATTCTTTAGAAGTTCTTTTTGTACTGATCTTTGTTTGCATCTAATCAAGTGAAAGCATATTTGAATCAACAGCCCACTAGGAAAGCAATAATCATTATTGTAATCCTCCAAATGATTGACAAAAAGATAGAACTATAATTTGATCTCTCATGTCAACTGAAACTTCAATCTATGTTCTATTTCTAAGAAAATGTGTTTTTTTTTCATGCTCCAACACTATGGGTATGGTCCTGGTTTGGTTTTACAGGGTATGGTCCGAGTTTGGTTCATGTAGAACTTATCGGGTTCAGGTATGGTTTTTCTTATAGTAGACCCGATAGTAGACCTGATTAGACCCGAGTCTGAACCCAATACCATATCCAAAAATCTGGTTCAAGTCTGATTCTACCTAGGTCCGAACCCAACCCAACCCAACCCAACCCAACCCGTTGACACCCTTAGTTACGAGCAATAAACATCATGAGGAGATATCTGCATGCGGCAAGCAATCACCAAACCCTTGGTTATTTGATATTCCTAGCACAATTTATGTATATAACTCAAATATGCATTATTGTTACCAGCTTGGATATATATTTGCCACAATGGACGGTACCTATAATCAAGTTCTAGTTAGGATCTGACAATGCAAACTGTTTCGACTCAATCATCAATGCCTTCAGCATGGCTGCTTTAGGAGGAATCAACTCATGGCAACGCTTAGATTATGTTTTTTCGATGAAAAAACACAGTTTTTGAGTAAAACAAATTTGGTGCATTTATGATCATAGATTTTTGTATCATTAATAAAACCTAATACATGTCAGATTCTAGTAATCCAAAAGCTGATCCCTACTAAACTGAGTATATAGATAGCATTTGTAAGGTTAGTTTTACCCAATGTTATCAGTATCGGTGCACATCGGCAGAAAATCGAAATGATTCAGGGGTGAATCAGCTATTTTTTAATAAATGCAAACACAATAAAAATTATTTTTTAATATTTTTTAATAGTTTAACATGTGTCATGCAATATTTTATTATTAGTTTTGGCCAATACAGAATGATTCACTTGAGTATTGGTATCGGCCAATACAGCTGAAAGAGTGGCCAAACGATTAAGGCCGATACCGATATTGACAACATTGGTTTTACACCCAAGAGAGGCTAATTCACTTGCACGTACAGTGGATTGTAGCAAATATGTACCCTTATATATATATATATATGAGTGATTGATAGCTGCTCAATGAACGTGCTCAATGGAGTTTTCAGCTTTTTTACATTTTATTTATAAGTTTTGACCGTACAGATGTGATCTATGTACTTGATTTTATAGGTATCAGCTCCTGAAGCGTTCTATTCCAACACAGGGTGGGTTTTATAAGGTTTGAAAAATCAACGGTCCAAAATTTTTGTAAATTTTTGAGGCTCCAAACATCAGTTTTTTCATCGAAAAAACATGATCCAAGTGTGGATTCTTAGTAAATCAACCATGCCCAACACATTTATAGGGCCAAAACCACCTAAAAAGCACCAAAAAACCCATTGAGCACGGTCATTGCGCACCTAAAGTATGAGCAACTACCAATCTCTCTCTCTCTCTCTCTCTCTCTCTCTATATATATATATATATATATAGCGAAATGGAAACCTTCAAAATACAAAACCTACTAAATGAAACACTAAAGTGGATTTGTGGTGTTTTTATTCGAAATTCTGATCCCATAGATGTGTTCAACACAATTGATTTACTAGAAATCAATACTTGGATAAAAAATGGTATTTGGAGTCTTGAAAATTTATGAAAATTATAAGCTGTTGATTTTTGAAACCTTATAAAAACCTATCCATGCATGAGAATCAGATGTTCCAAGAAGTGATTCTTATAAAAACAAGCATATAAATCACATCTCAGTAAAAAACAACACCAAAAACTCATGAAAATCTAATATAATTGTTTCATTTAGTTAGTTTTGCATTTTGTTGGTTTCCATTCCACCCCCCCCAACACACACACACACACACACACATATATATATATATATATATATATATATAGTGCAGGTCCTCATTACCAGTTAGAAAGGTGCGATTGGTTAATTGGCCAAATGAAGTTGGATTGGGTTCAATTACCAGACCATTGATAAGCTCTAAGATCCCTGGCCACAAAATACAAGTGATTTGTAAGGTTGAGCCATTGGTTGGAAAGATCACCCACTGCATTTCATGATGCACCATACTATGATTGTATTAGACTTGGAAGGTTCATTTTGCAGCAATGACTATTGCCTATACAAGGCCTTGGTTCTTCAAGATTGCTTGCAGCAATAGTTGGTTGCACTTTGTAAGATCACTTATGTGATTCCCACTCAATAATTTTTTGTTTAAGATAGCCATTAATAAGTATTAACAGAAAATAATTACATCTAATCACTGCCTTAAAATCATGGGAACCATTAACTGTTGCACTGCCCTTTTGACGGGGTACTAATGTCATCTATACAGTTGCCAACATAGTCTCAACATCCAAATCCTCCATGCAATAAATAGGTTTGTTGTCTAGTTGGGGTAAATATTTGGTACTAATGCAAGTACAGAACTATGGAGCAGAAATCACCTTTATTATCATGTTTTAAAATTTTTTGTCGATCAAAACCTAAAAATGTGATCTAGATGGTTTGTTCAGTAGAAAATGGTTCTTGAATCACGTGATTGTGACATGTAACCTTTCAAAGGACTCTAAAAATCAATGGCCCACAATGTATACCAAAATATAATGGCTTAAAAAAAATGTATTTTGATGTCAAAAAATCATAACCGAAGGCTTGTTCCTTAGCAATCAAATCACGTAGAACACATTTATATGGTTAGATCGAGTCAATACAGCTTGCACCTATGATTTTCACCTTAATAGTTGGCCATTGAACTTTTATTTGACTTGATGTTAATCTTCTCTGTGCTAAATCAAAGAAGGTATCACTAAACAACTAAAAGCAAACAGTACCATGCAAAGGTACTTTGTTGCATAGTATGACTCATGAAGAAGCTTTAACAAATTATGCATTAGTCATATCGTACATATGGGGAAAATATTGGTCACCCTTGAGTGTGCTGTAAAATCTAATACAAACCACCTATTCCTTCACATTTTCTTGATTTTTTGCTAAAAAGATGTTTTAGATTGTCTAATTGTGACGGATAAGCTGATTTTCTAAGGGATATAAAATTCAATGGTCTACAATGAGATAAAATTTTACTATTAAGAAAATCATATTTTTATGTTAAAACCACCGATAAAAAACTGAAGCAGATCAGGTCATGCTGAACATGAGCTTTTTTGCTCATGCTGACATCGTGGCCTTCTCACTACAAGAAAAACTTTAATTAACGATAAACGTTTGCGACGAAAATAATCCGTCACCAATTTGCGACAGATTAGCTAGAGAAAACTATTCATTGCTAATATTTGCTTAATTAGCAATGAAAAACTTTTGTCGTTACTTGGCGATGGATTAGCGACAAAACAATTCTGTCTCAAGTTCCTTCGCACTTTAGCGACGGATCATCGACATAAATTTTTCGTCGCTACTCCGTCGCCAAGTAGTAACGGAGTAAAGATAAAATTGTTTTGTCGCTAATCCGTCGCTAATTTCCCCTGTAATTAAACCTTAATGTGAGCCCCTTTTCCCTTTCTGTTTCATCTGTCACCCTCCAGCCGCCCATCGACCTCCCATCGCCCGCCCGCCGCCCATCGACCTCCCGTCGCCTGCTCGTTGACCTCCCCGTCTCTTGCCCGTTGACCTACCGTCGCCCGACGACCTCCTCTTTCATTCCCTCTCCCGTTCTCTCTCTCGTTGCTCCCCCTATGTGTTTTTCGGCGAGCCTCGTTCGACGACCTCCTCTCTCGTTCTCTCTCTTGTTGCTCCCCCTCTGCGTTTTCCGACGAACCGATGACCCCAACCCACGATGACCTTGACAACGACCTCTCGTCGGCGCCTCCCGCAGGTAACCCTCTTCTTTTCCCCCTTGTTTTTTCCCCTTGAAATAAGGGTCGATGGCGGTCCGATAGAGGGCCGCCAACCTCTGCTGGAGCCTCTCCCTTCCCCCTATGGTTGCCAGAGGTCCAGCAGAGGCCCGACAACCTTTGTCGTGCCCTCTCCACCCCTCTGTAGTTGGCGAGGGATGGCAGAGGCCCCGATCGCCTCTGCCAGACCCTCCCCTTGCCCCGATCTCCGACAGGACCAGGAGCTTCGCCCCTGTCCTATCGAATGCCGACAGGGGGCTTCACCCCTTGTCCTCTTGACTTCTTCGGCAGTGGGGCTCCGCCCCTCTGTCCTCGATAATTTTGACAGAGGGCGAAGCCCCCTGCCCCTTGTCTGTTTTCCAAGCAGGGGGCAGAAACCCCTGCCAAATTTTTTTGCCTTGGTAGGGGGTGAGACCCCCCGCCTCATGATTGATTCTCGACAGGGGGCTCAACCCCTGCCTCCCGATGCTTTCCTTCGGGTGGTCCCACCCCTTGCCTTCTGTGAATGTTCCGGCAGGGGGTTTCGCTCCCTGCCTTGACCTTTTTGCTGATAGAAGCAGCGCCTCTGCCTGTCTCGCTTTTAACAGAGAGCTGTGTCTCCCTGTCTGGGTTCGTTTCTGATAAGGGGCGTCACCCTCCTTGTCATTGGGTAATAAACTTTATTTTAACACAGTGTCTTCTGCAAAGTCCACAACGGATCCCGTTTGTGCCCCGCGACATATGATGAGTAAGTGACAAAAGCAATGCAAATCAGGTAAATACCTATGGTGAGTAAGTGATGCATACACATCACAGGTTATTTAATTTCTTGGATGCAACACTTTTCTGTTCACACATTCACTTAGTTGTGGATATCTAAGACTACTTTGATGGAGTTCGGAGATCATGCTAAGCATGCTTTTAATGTATGAAAATAGAAGTGTTCTTATTTTTAGATTTCGGATTTCATGCTAGTCATGGTAGTAGTTAGCGGGATATTGGAGTGTGTTTGCTGCATGTACATGTTTGACATTGTTTTGATATGAATGATTTGAATGTATTGCAATGTTTGGTGTCATTGTATCCATGCTTGCATGAAGTTACTTTCAATTTGATTATGCCTTCCATGTGAAATTTTATCATGAAAACATGTTTCAAATGAATGTATCGTGTTATGAATGAGTTTGCACATGAAAATGAATGATAAGTTATCAATGCTTCAAATAAATGGTTTTGCACATAAAAATATTAAGTTATCAATGCATGTATCAGAGTTCTTGTGATTGAATGACATTATATATATATATATATATATATATATATATATATATATATATATATATATATATATATATATATATATATATATATATATGTGTGTGTGTGTGTGTGTGTGTGTGTGTGTGATATATCAAATCATTACATCTACCACAAATGCATGATAAATTTAATATTTTCTTCATCATAGCATTCTTATGATTCTCTTTTAACTGGTTAGGATAATATCAGTAACATCATAAGATAAAATGACTGTAAACCGTGAATGAATGTATCGTAGGATAATTGACAATGAGGTATCACTTGAATATATGGATGCTGTTGACAATTTTATTGAATTTGCAACGTCAAGTGTCAGTATAGTGGATCCCACTGGTCAGATCAGGTGCCCCTGCACGTTGTGTAAGAATAATCAATTTGTAGAACCTCATGGCGTTAGACATCACCTATACATGAAGAGTTTTGTGAGTGGTTATCAGAATTGGATGCTTCATGGTGAAGAATTTTGGAACAATTTTGATGCACGGGTGGATGTGGTGCACGATAATCCATATGTGGATTTGATATTTGATGTTGCAGGACCAAAATTGGGTTCTACTATGGATTCTATTGATGTACCAACTGGGGTAGAGGAAGAATCGGCAAATGATGCAACTACTAAATTTTATGATTTACTTAAAGATGTTGATGAACCACTTTGGAATGGTTGCGAGAGTTACACTATCTTGTTTATAGTTCTTCAATTACTGGTTCTGAAGTCCAAGTTTAATTTGAGTCAATCATGTTTTGACCGTCTATGCTCTATTGTGAAGAGTATGTTGCGTAAAGATGAGAAATTGTCATAAAATTTTTATCGTGCGAAGGTTATGACCAACTTTCTAGGTATGAGGTATCAAAAGATAGATGTTTGTCTAAATCACTGCATGTATTTCAAAGATCAGAAAAATAACAGATCATGCCCGTTATGTGGGCATCCTCGGTTCAAGCTAAAGACAAGAGACAATGGTAGCACAAGGTCAAAACAAGTGTTATACAAGTCACTCCGCTACTTCCCTTTCACCTCTAGATTGCAATAATTGTATACATTTCGAGGACAGCTAAACACATGAGATGACATGCAAATAAAGTTTGACATGATGAAGACAAGATCAGGCATCTTATTGACGCGGAAGCTTGGAAGTACTTTGATCGTACTTATCAGACCTTCGCAATGAAAATGAGAAATGTTAGACTCGATTTGTGTACAGATGGATTTAATCCATTTGAGGGTAGATCAACTCCATACTCCTGTTGGCTAGTATTTGTCACCCCATACAACGTTTCTCCAAGCTTGTGTATGAAGTGATAAAATATTTTCTTATCTCTATTGATCTCTGGTCCGACCTCTCTGGGCCAAAATCTTGATGTATATTTAAGGTCATTGATTGATGAACTGAAAATACTGTGGGATGACGGTGTTCTCACGTACGATGCCCACAAAAACAAAACTTCAATGTAAAGGCTGTTGTACATAGATGAAAATTTTTAAGAAGATTGCGATACTTTTCAAATAGACTGACAGATGCCCGTAGCCCGACGTCCTTCATTGGATTTGGGAAAGATCATAATTGGACAAAGAAATCTAGATTTTGGGAACTACCATATTGGCTGACCTTATTGATACGACATAATTTGGATGTGATGCATGTGGAAAAAAATATGTTTGATAATGTATTCAACACGGTAATGAATGTTAAAGAAAAAACAAAGGATAATCCGAAGGTCCGTATGAATTTAAAAGTAACATGTAAAAGACCAAAAATGGAACTCAAAGAGTACAATGACAAAGTACTGAAACCAAAGGTAAGGTACACGTTTGAACCAGATCAAATAAAGCAGGTATGTCAATGGTTGAGACAGTTGAGATTTCCAGATGGATACGTCTCTAACATTTCTCGAGCTGTGAAGATAGCCGATGGACAATTATATGGGTTGAAGAGCCATGATTGTCATGTCTTTATGCAACGTTTGATACCCCTAGCATTCCATGATATGTTAGACAAACCTATATGGGGGGTATTATCCGAGTTGAATAAATTTTTTAGAACATTGTGCATATCGAAAATTATAGTATCTAAGGTAAAGAATCTCAAGGATTCTGTCGTCACTACTATTTATCAGCTAGAGAAGATATTTTTACTAACATTTTTTGATGTTATAGAATATGTGATCATACATTTGCCATATGAACTAACAGTTGGTGGTCTTGTGCAATATCGGTGGATATACCCATTTGAAAGATATATGTTTTTTTTATATTATTCTATTTAAAGTTATTGAAAAATTTATTGTAATTCGAGATGTATATTATTGACAGATGCATGTTTGACCTAAAAAAAAGGTTGAGAATAAAGCAAGAGTAGAGGACTCTATTTGTGAGGCGTACACTTTAGAAGAGATTTCAAATTTCTCATCTATGTACTTTGAACCTCATATTCCAACACGTTACATATGCCCACCCCGTAATGATGATGGAGAATAATTTACTGTAGCTGACAAACTGTCTATATTTCAACCACTTGGGCATGCCTTTGGCAGTTGTCAGTCAAGACCCTTGGAAGATCGAGAGCAAGACGCATCATAAATCTATATCCTTTTTAATTGCTCAGTGATCGACCCATACATCAAGTAAGTATACTTAATATGTAACACTAAGTTCTATACTTGCGTACATGGTTCAGTAATATAAGTATTTGTTAAGTGTAGACGATTTGATCTGAAGTTGCGAAGAGAACTTCCACATCTCACTGATGCAGAAGTACAAAAAGAACGTGAAAATAAGTTTGTGGTATGGTTGAAAGAGTTGGTAAGGACGATGATATACATTTTTTTCGTGTAAACAACAATAAGTTACTTAATTGGTCATGATCACAGTCATTGTTTATGCTTGTAGGTCTGCCATGGTGATGTTAAAGATAAAGAAATATGTGATTTACAAAATGGTCTGACCAAAGTTATGCAATGTTATAATGGGTATATCGTAAATGGTTATCAATTCTATACAAATAACTGTGGTGTAAATAAGTCAATGATGAATAATGGGGTGTATGTCAAGGGTAACATCTATGATGAAAATGAACATGACTACTACGGTGTTATAGAAGAAATAATGAAGTTGACTTACTTAGGCATAAATAATAGGGTAATTTTATTCAATTGTTATTTGTTTGATTCCACAACAACAAGAGTCAATAAAGCCTCAGGCATTATGGAGGTGAATCGAAAATCAAGGTTTGGAACATATGAACCATTTATATTTGCCTCGCAAGCTCAACAAGTTTACTATACTTCATATCCGAGTATAAGGAAGTCAGATAGAAATGAATAGTGGGTAGTTTGCAAGGTGAAGTCTAAACTATACCCCGAGTATGATCAGTTTCTGGAAGACAAGTTAACTAAAGGGAGTGATTACTATCAATCAAATGATATGTATGACTTCTCTTATGGTCACGATGTCGCACATGATATACATGTCATATCTCTATGGTCCGATGGCACATGCATGAAAGAATGTGGTCCAAATGATATACCAAGTGGATGCACGCCCAATGAAGAAGAAGAAAAAGATGACGAAGAAGAGGAGGAGGAAAAAGAAGAATATGAAAGTCAAACAAGTGATGAGGAAACATTCTTGAGCTAGTGAAATACATCTTATAATACATACCTCTATTTGATGTGAATGGTTTGAATGTATTGAAATGTATTGTAATGACTTGAATGATTTGAAGGTATTGCAATGTTTGAATGTATTGCATGAAGTTATTTTTTATTTGAATATGTATCTTCGATAGGTATAGAGTTATGATTTGAATGTATTGCAATGATTTAAATAATTTGAATGTATTACAATATTTGAATGTCTTACATGAAGTTATTTTCAATTTGATTACGTATCCATGAAGATATAGAGTTGTGTAACTGATCCAATTGTATTGCAAGGTAAGGATAAGTTATCCATGATTAGCAAGTGATGTCATATCTTATGTTTTAATATATTGTAATATTTGATGTGAATGATTTAAATGATTTGAATATATTGAAATGTATTGCAATGATTTGAAGGTATTGCAATGTTTAAATGTATTGTATGAAGTTATTTTTGATTTGATTATGTATCTTCGATAGGTATAGAGTTATGATTTAAATGTATTGTAACGTGTTTGAATGATTTGAATGTATTGCAATATTTGAATGTCTTGCATGAAGTTATTTTTGATTTGATTATGTATCCATGAAGATATAGAGTTGTGTAACTGATCAAATTATGTTGCAAGTTAAAGATAAGTTGTTCATGATTAGCAAGTGATGTCATATCTTATGTTTTAATGTATTACAATATTTGATGTGAATGTTTTGAATGTATTGAAATGTATTACAATGATTTAAAGGTATTACAATGTTTGAATGTATTGCATGAAGTTATTTTTGATTTAATTATGTATCTTCGATATGTATAGAGTTATGATTTGAATGTATAGTAACATGTTTAAATAATTTGAATATATTGCAATATTTGAATATCTTGCATGAAGTTATTTTCGATTTGATTATGTATCCATGAAGATATAGAGTTGTATAACTGATTCAATTATATTGCAAGTTAAGGATAAGTTATCTATGATTAGCAAGTGATGTCATATCTTATGTTTTAATGTATTACAATATTTGATGTAAATGATTTGAATGTATTGCAATGATTTGAAGGTGTTGCAATGTTTGAATGTATTGCATGACATTTTTTATTTGTTAAAATATGGTTCGTGAAGGTCACAGTCGTCGAGCACCCAGTGTATCCAGTCTCAGCCTTCATCTTCACAGGCTGCTTCGATAGGTATATCAATTAATTAATTGTATACTTGATTAGTTTAAATGCGCATTGTGTGAATTTCTAACTCATTTTTCTTTAGATGATGTTTTGCCTGCATATGACCCACCTACATTAGCTATTCATACACGTCTCGAGACAACGCATGATGCAAGGTCTTTTTAGTTTGACACACAATGACTCATTCCAATAGTGTATATCGAGCGACGATGCCTGATGCCCATCTACATACAGGTGTATCTATGACTTTTGAGAGCCACCTAAAGAAAATGGTAACTCATCAATATATATTATCAAATTTATAAGTATTGTTGCATACTTGTTAAATAAATTTTTTATCATTTAACTTTGCAGGAAGCAGAAAAAGGAGGCATTGTGCCATACAAGGATGTGTTTGTTGAAACACATAAATGTAAGACCACGTGAGAGTTCGTATCAGAGAAGGCGAGAACGACAACGATATGTATTTATTGAATTAATAAACATTATAATATACAAGTTATCATAAACATTATAATTCTTAATTATTAATTTACACTATAATCATTATTTTGTAGGAGTCATACGAGCAACAAATGGTAGTGCGATATGATGATGACTCCACTCAGCATCCGACTTTTGATCCTGCAACATAGATGACTGCAACAGGTGAACCCAAAAAGGGACATGTGTTCGGGTTTGAGAATAATATGAACACCTCATCAGTCGTTGCCTCTTCCAGTCACGACTCTCAGAGTTCTCCCGCCAGCATCAGCTCCAAGCATCCGACTAACCAGCTTAATTTTTGGGATGGTGTCCGCCAACTTGTTAAGGACACAATGCGTGACTATTTACATGAAGCAATTTTTGACGTTGTCTGTAATGAGTTGTGCTGCTTTTTTCGTGACAGGAGAACTTTGTTTGTAGGTGCCTGTCAGGTATGAAAGTTTCATATCATTTGTTTCATGTCGTTAGATTTCAAACTAGTATATGCATGATTTCATCACTATGAAAGTTTTTGCCTGCCTTATAAGACATATATGCATGATTTCATCACTATTAAAGTTTTTTGACTACATTAGAACACATATAAGCATGATTCCATCACTATGAAAGTTTTTTCACTACCTTAGAACTCATATATGCATGATTGAATTACTATGAGAGTTTTTTGACAACCTTAGAACACATATTTGCATGATTGAATCACTATAAATTTTTTTCTGTCAGCCTTTGAACATATCTTAATTCTGTTAATATCCTTCACTTTATTGCTAGCTAGACTATGTGTAATTCACTAATGTTACTTTGATTGCTTTAACTTAGGTGCTTTGCATATAATTTATTTCATTATATTTTGTTTATCAATACTAACCTTTCTTTTCTCTTGTAGGATGCCGAAGATAATCAGCGTAGAGGAGCTGAAGCGGCAAATCGAGACAATGAAGAAGATGGCGCACAAAATCTTGGCGATGATTAGATTCATGTGTTGAATTTATTATACTTTCTTGTTGTTTCAAAAGAAACTCTTTGTAAATATTCACTTGTAAATAATTAAAACTTGGCGAAGATTATAGTGGATTGATAAATTATTTGTAGTTGCTTTGTATATGTATTTTTTATGTGTATCACGAGAATTTTTTTCCCGATATTTATATTTTAAACAATTTTTTTTTAATTTTTTGTGATGAATTGGCGACGAATTTTATCCGTCGCTAATTAGTATCGGCCTCCAATTTAGCGACGGATATTTAACCGTCGCAAAACTGAATCGGCTGATGTTGTGCGACAAATTTTAATCCGTCGCTACAATAGCGACAAAATTAGCGATGAATTAATATCTGTCTCAAACCCAAATCTCTGCAGATTAATGATGGCCTTGCGACGAATCATAACATTCTCTAATTCATCGTAATTTAGCGACGTAAGTAGGGACATATATGTTCCGTCGCTAATTAGTGATTAAAAATTTATGATGAAAGTTAGCTGTCGCTAAACTCTACAACAATGGATTGACGACAGATTAGCGCCGGATTGCTGCCGTCGCTAATCCACAAATTTCTTGTAGTGTCTGTTTGCATTTTAGATAAATGCCAAGTGGTTTTGTTGACTTTTGAGCTTTTTAAAATGTAAATTGGATGGCCACGATGTCGGCATAAGCAAAAACACTCATGTTCAGCATGACGAAAAATGTACTCGTAGGGTGAAATTAGTCAAATAAAGCTCTCACCTGTGAGATCCATTTAGAGAGCATGATACTCTAGAGTGTAACCAATGTTTTCCCCTATATACGAATGTAAGCATGCACGTATATGTGAAATTTCTAAAAATATGTATACTTATGTTTTTTCAAGATTACAAAAAAAAACAGACCGTCAGAATTACATCTTGTGATGTTGCATTTCTGAGAAACTGAATCAGAGATTTGTGACATTGACTAACTTCATTGGACTCAAGTCATCGACATTCTCATAGTGACGAATCTTTAGAGATTTATGAAAATCTTGCAAAAATATCATGAGAAATTACCCAAAAATTACCAACGGTAATTTCTCGCAAGTTTTTTTTTAAAACATTTATTATAAACATTATTTTATATATATATTTATTGCCAAGATTTTACCCAAAAAATGCAAGACTTTCAAAAACATTTCAATTTCACCCAAATTTTTGGCTGTCTATATTTTGACGTGTTAAACCTTTGTCACTGAGCAAGAGCATTCTTTCTTTTGACAGCAAATTCGGGGACAAACATGAAAAGATCAGGTGCAATATGATTACACAAATATTTCTCCATTAACCACCTGATCACCCTCCATCTTGAGGACAGGGCCTGTCACTTGTGGGCATAGTGACAAAAGTTTTTATCAGCAATTTCTCGTTTTTAAAAAACTCGCAAAAAATTGAAAAAATTCCATAAATCTCGCATTTTTGGCAAAATCTCGGCAATAAAAATTATTTTTTATAAGAAAATATTAATAAAAATTATTTAAAAATAAAAATATAAGATTTTTTCATGATAAATAGCCGTTTAAAATGTAAATATCACATTTAAATAACGGTATTTATGTTTTTTCATAAATCTCATGATATTTTGAAAATCTCGCGAGAAATTGCCGTTTTAAACTTTTAGGCAATTTCACACGATATTATCATGAGATTTTCATAAATCTCGCAATATTGATCACACTGGGTTGTGGGGGCCAAGTCCTGATGGAGAGCAATCAGGTGCTTAATGTACAAATTTTGTGCCATGTGATTTCACCTAATCAGGACTTGGGGACAGACCCTCGCCAGATCTCAACACAAGACCCCCTTCATTACAAGGGAGAGAGGATCAGGTAAAACCCTTTCTTACTGGTTATGGAGGATAGGACATGAAACCTAACCCATGTAGTGGGACCCACTTGTTACTTTCGTGACACAAATAAGACAAATGCCATGAGCTGTATAGCCATTTCACAGTAGCCCATAAAAATGGGTTTTATCCGGCTGGTGTCCAGTTAAGACAGTCCACTTCCATCTCACATTTTACAATTCTCAAGGGTGAAGTACTACACAAAATCATGGAATATATTACCCAGTAATGTTGAGCTTCTGGGTGCATGTTAGGTGGATCCATATTTGGAACAACCTGTCACGGATCTGGACAAAGACTCATACCTGGTGAGGGTCTCTCAGTATTTGAGACCAGCTTGAATTGGTTTAAGTTCGGGCAAAATAAGTTTGGTTGGACTCAGCTGGCCTTGTGCTGATTTAGTAAAATACCACTTATGGGTTGTTTGAGCCTTTTTTCATGTAGAACACAGAAAAATAATTTCATGATAATGCTGGGGACATTGAAAAATAAGTCCGGGGGGTTGCCCGTGTGGCCAACAGGGTGGTTGTAAGGGTGCTGAGATGAAGACAGGCCAGATCAAACCCCACTTACCCATGGGTGTGTCCATAGCTTTTTAGAGGTGGGTCACGTAAGGCAGGGTGGTCGTGGGGCCCCACACAGAGTTTGTTTAGCTTCGGAGAATGGGGCCTACGACTCCTCAAGATATTTTCAATATGACAGCAGATCAAAATCTAATCCCTTGGTGCAAAACTGCTATATTGGGAGGCTAGGTAGGGCACACAAAAGTAACCAAAAAGGTGTCTTCCTTGGCTTAGCACCACAACTATTTTGGTAGGTGAAGAAGATAGGCAGAGCCCAGGTGGAGATTATAGCAAAAAATCTTGCTATCAGGAAAATCCTAGCTAAGGAAGAGCCTCATTATATTCTGAAAAATCTCGAGGAAATATTGGTATATATAAAACTATTAAAAATATAAATATGAATAGGATACAAAAAAAACATTTAAAAAGTGCTTTTGCCGTGATGATATCAATTTAAAGAAGTTATTTTCAAAATAGAAAATATCAGTATACCTTCCAATATAATATCGGCCTATGAAAAAATCATCATCATAAAATTTTCAAAAATATTGGTGATATTTGTGACTGGTGGAGCTCTGTCTTGTATCATTCACTGTCACCCCTGGTTATCTCCATTCTTTGTTACACGTGGGAAAAAGGAAGAGGGATTGACCTCAACTCCAATACCCGTCGGATTCAGTAGCTTATCTAGATAAATAGGATGAACCAAGGATGTTATGCTTTTGGCTGCAATGAAAATTTCTCAGTTTATCCAGATAAATGGCCTCATACATGCAAGCAACTTTAGTAATAATAGGAAATATCTATGGGTTTCAAGAACGAACAAAATTTTGCAATCTAACTTGGTCAACGAAACTAATTGTTTTAAGATTACAGCTTTGTGAATATCAGACCTTCGGCAATG
Source organism: Nuphar pumila (assembly GCF_984573655.1). NCBI lineage: Eukaryota > Viridiplantae > Streptophyta > Magnoliopsida > Nymphaeales > Nymphaeaceae > Nuphar > Nuphar pumila. Next base: position 19,309,084 of record NC_143249.1, on the reverse strand, counting down.
GTTCCATGAATGAATCACACAACTCCAAAGGTTCCCTTCCTCACCAAAACCGATCTCCAGATGGTCTTCATCAATTTTTGTTTTTTTACAATTGCAGTCTCCCTTGGGTATGATGCAGGAGCGGAGCAGAAGTCCCGAGTTCATGAGGATCCATTTGAAACTATTCATAGTTTTGGGTTTTATCATTTGAATATTTTGTATTAGGATCAATTTAGTATTTGGTTCATTTTGTAGTAGATATGGGATATTGTAATTTTATTAGATTAGGAGAAGTTTTGTCTTTTAGAGGGTTATCTGATTAGAAAGTTTAGGTGGATTAAAATTAGCAAATCTCATCTATTTATAGATGAGGGACTTTGTAGATAGGGAGCTTTGACGAAGAAAATTATTCTAAACTTTATTCTCTTCCCTTTTCTCTCTCTAAAACCTATTATCTTGCTTTTCCTTCTTAGTTAGATAGCGTAAATCATAAAATAATAGCATAGGTTTTTGCGAATCGATCCACCAATTTGCATCAAATTGGTATTAGGGCTTGTGACCGTCCAATCGAGAATGGGGCCCACCTTGGTCGAATGGGGGCTAGCACTGACCGAAACCTTGATGACATCGGGATGGCTGGGTTAGGTCAGTTGAACCCTCCTTGTCGACAGGAGGGCCCTTGGCCCATCACCATGTCAAGGGGCGGGGTTGGGGTTTCCTCCTCATGCCCTAGAGTCGGGTGGGCAACCACACCACCTTCAGTTGGGAGGAACTGGTTCTTGGCAGAACTGGTTCAGTCCCATGCAGGTTCAGCCAAGAACGAGTTTTCGAGGCTAGAAACCATTCTCTGCGGGTGTGGGCCTGTTTCAAACCCAAACCTGGCCCAATCCAACCCATTTTTGTTTCATAACTTCATGGGTTATATTCCAAATTCGTACATTGGGTCCTATGAACAAAACTCAACCCAAGTTATTTTAGATCCAGCTTTTGCTAACTTTGATCCGATTAGTCCCAAATGGGCCTAAGGGGATTGGGGCTGGATCTTTTAATATTTCAGCCAAAAAGTGCACCCAGATCCATTTGGTATTCTTTTTATACTTATCGTCCAACAACAACAAGATCCATATACATTCTTTATTGGGCTTGCATGTAGAATGAATGCTACCACCATCATCTATGCCTAGTAGATGCACTTGTGCTGAAGATTGTTTGACTTTTATGAAATTGAAATAGGTGCAAGCAGGATTTAGACTTGAAGGCAAGTCTTCTCTAACCCGGTAAGAATGATGCAAGAGCAGAAAAGAATACTTAGGTTCATAAGGATCTATTTGAATCCGGTTATAGTTTTAGTTTTTATCATTTGGATATTTTGTATTCAGATCATTTTAGTATTTGGTTCATTTGTAATAGATATTGAATATTGTATTGGATGCAATATACATATTTTGATAAGTTTTATCTTTTAAAAGGTTATCAAATTAAGAAATTTAGGTAAATTAAAATTATCAAATCTCATATATTTTATAGATGAGGATCTCTATAAATAACGAGTTTGGATGAAGAAATTATTCTGAACTTTATTCTTTTTCCTTGTCTTTCTATAAACTTTATTCCCTTGCTTTCCCTTCGTAGTTGATAGAGTAAATCGTATATCATAGCATAGATTTTTGCGAGGGTGCTTGCTTGTTCAGAGGATATCCTCGTTCCCAAACGTGTGGTGGAAACAGACACCTCTGCCTTCAGGCAGATCGCCATTTAAGGCTAATGCTCTGCAAACTTCCAAAGTACTCGCTAATCATTTGAGGGCTGTCATTGGCAAGCTTATCAATCCGAGTCAAACGGCTTTAGTAGCTCGCAGGAAGGTGCAGGAGTGCGTGGTCCTCGCATCAAAAGCTATTCACAGAATTTATTTGTCCCGGAGTCATGCTTTTATGCTGAAGCTTGACCTGCTAAGGCATTCAACTCAGTGTCGTGGTCATTTCTGGTGCATTCACTTTCAAATATGGGGGTTTGGATCTAATCATTACTGTCTTCGGCGTCATCTGCTGTCACCATCAATGGCACATGCAGTGGTTAATTTCTCCCTAAAAAACTCCTAAGGCTCCCTAAGGACTTTCTTGGATCTAGCACGTTGTAACACAATCCCATGAACACCAATCCTTCCAAAATCAAACGTTTTTCATGAAACAATACAAAGTTTTCAATTTTTATCAAAATTAAGCCTCCTCCAAATAGACACACTTAGATACATCTAAGTACTGGTGATACCTCGTGTATTTTTCTTGCTAGGCCCGGGAAAACCCCCGTTACCAGCTGCACATTGGCAGGCCTCCGGTTGGTAAAACCCTTCACGTCCCCCCTGCACACTGGGGGAGTGTACCCAGCTTCGACCTTGCAACAACAGGTCCCCCCTGTGGGTTTTGAACTGTGATCGTCCCATATCAGGTGTCAAACCATGGCTGGCCCTAGCATACTCTTTGTATTTTGACAACATGATTTTTTTTTTCAAAATGAAATTCCTATTACATTCCTTATCAAAATTAAATCACTCCAATGATGGTTGCTTACATTTTAATTAGATTGTGATTTCTAAATACTTTACTCAAAACTTGGTTTGGTGGTGTTCATTATGTCGCAGATTACCCGATAAGTTGACCACATGTAAACATCCCAAGTGACTATGGGAAAATTAATCGATAAGCTATGGTAACAGCAAAAAAGCAAATGCTAGACTATATCTAGAGACTCCGATTTTTGTATTCTAGCTCTAAAGAAATCTTCCAGCAAGTTTTGCATTGCCCAAGTTGCTGTCATCCATATTGTACAGAAAAATTCGACTTGTCAAATATAGTGAGCTTCCCAATAAGCTCATCTTTTCCTGGTGCCCTTCATCAGTGAAAGCCACAGAACTAGCTGGGATGGGTATACAATTCAATGCCAGTGGTACCATCCCTACTGAATGAGTCCCAGGAATATAACATGCTGCATAAGTACACAAGGGAAGCCCATGGGAGATCTTAAGTACACAGCTCTCTCTCTCACTCTCTCTCATGAAGATGAAACTCACACATCACGTACATATAAAAATGCTTTTGAATTCACAAAATGCAGACCACATGAAACTTTAAATTTGCCTTTCAATGTACCAAGTGGATCATATAATCACAGACATCAATATGTCATACGGGAACCTGATTGGTGCACGCAGATTACATGAACAAAACAACAAAAGTCAAAGAAGATGAGTCATTTTCTCTGTCACCACCCTCCTTTTTTTGCTAGATGCATAGTACCCAACTACCCAGAGAACAAGAAAAAGAACAGTATCTTCAAAAGGGAAAGAAAAGTAAAAGAACAGCTTTTTTTTATCGGCCAAGTAAAAGAACAGTACAGTAAGAAAGCAACCATACTTTCCCACACTAGTAAAACTTATCTCTTAATGTCCTCTAAAGTGGGTTGTCTCATAAACAGGCAAGCCATTTGAGTAATAATCACCACCAAGTTCATAATTTTGGAGCTCAAACAGATCTGAACTCGAATCACTCTGAAATCCATCTTCCACCTCTTCAATCTTCTTTGAGCTCTTCTCGTACGGCCACTCATCAAACCGATTCATCTCCTTTTTCAAAGACCCATCAGTGAAGTCCCTCCCCCTCTCTTTAGTTCTCTCCCCATCAATGATTTTGCACTCTTTCTGACAGTTTCTACCTTCCATCAGATGATCATTGAGGAGCTCGCCATCTTTACCACAACTCTCTTCCTTCCATAAACATGCTCTATAGTTCTTGCCTGCCTTGTTAAAAAATGCATCACCGAATATGAAGTTCTGATCCAACCAAGCAACATTTATGTGACTTCTTTCATCAGTTGAAGGGAACAGAGTGATTGATCTTCTGTCTGTGGGAAAATTCTTCAATTGCCCATAGTTCTTTGTGTCAAGAGAACCACTGAAGTCCTTGTGAATCCTTGAATTTGAACGGGTGGAGCTTGGTGTCTCAAAACCAGAAGCAGAGGAGGAAGAGTACAGAGACTTAGCAGTGTTGTCACTTACACTCTGCAGATGGCTGATGTTGCTCCTTCTCTTTCTTCTCCCACATGTCTCATCACAGTCTTTGGTAGGCACCCTGGTTGGATTTGACTTCTTCTTACTAGCAGTGGGAGTGAAGAGAGAATTCAAAAAGCTGGCCAGCCTGCTGCTCCCTGGCGAATTTGGAGTCTTCGGCTTCTTCACACTGCACTTCTTGTCTTGCTTCTGTGATTGGGGTTGATAAGTGAGCTGGGTGCCCAAAGAGTCATCCAAACTCTTTCTCACCCCATCAAATGAACACCCTTCTCCCACAATCTTGTGAGAGGCATCGAAACCCTTTACAGAGGAAGCATGGCAGTGTCGCACTTCACCGGAGAAGTAGCTCGTCGCATCGAAGACATCGAGCTCGTCGGAATCGTTTCTACGGTGGTTCTGGTGGTGCTTCTTGTACTGCAGATCCAGTTGTGAGCTGATGGTAGTCATGGCTTGTAGAGCAGGCTGTCAGGTGTTTGAATGTTTTATCACTGTGCAACAGAAACAGAGAAGAGAAGTGGGGCTGTTGCTGTGAGGGAGTTGGGAGGGAGGGGTTATCAGCAATTTGAAGTGATTGCTAGTGGAGGAGACACTTTAAATCCTTTCCAATAGCATTGTTATAATTATGATTTTGAAAGATCTTTTCTGCTTCCTTTTGCTTATTGGGGAGTCCCGCAGTATCCCTTTAATTCCATTTCTGGTGGCTTGGCTCAACTTGGCATGGAATGGGCTATTAGATTATCTGATTTTGACACGTGGGTAGTTCTTTTTTTGTAAGATTTGAATATCTACAGTTTAGAATTTTCATAGCTTTAAAATTCATGTTTTTCTTTGAAAAAACATGATCCAAGTGTTGTTTTCTAGCAAATCAACTGTGCCAAAGACATTTGTAAGGTCAGATTGGTAAAAACCGAGAAACCTAGTTACACCTCTCTCTCTGTATGGTTTATATTTAATAGTCAATTGTAGGCACAGTTTAGTTAGAATCACACGATGCAAGTTGTTTTAACTCAATCTAACCTCATCGACGTGTTCATCATGGTCGATTGAGTGGGAAACAACCCTTGAATCATGTTTTCAATGAAAAATCATTTTTTTTAGTTAGAAAAAAATGGTGCATTTAAAACTGTCCATTTTTGCATTATTGGAAAAACCTTTATACAGGTCGGATTCCAGTGATTCAAAAGCCTGCTTCCACTAAAAAAAATGTACAGCATATTGATGGGGTCATTTAAAAAAAAAAGTTTGCTAAGTCGTTTGCACGTACAAACAATTGTGTGCAAAAAATAAAAAAATAAATATATATATATCACATTTGTCCTATTTCAACTCTAACCCCACAAATGTGTTCAGCAAGGTCAAAATGAGAGCAATCAATTCTTATATAAAATGCAATCTTTTTAAGGGGTGAAAATTAGGTACACTATAGGGTGCTGATTTTCCAAATCTTAAAATATTTGACATACACGTTAAAGAAACATGATTCAAGGGAGATTTTCTACTAAACCAAATATATATATTACATTTGGAGGGTTTGATCTTGTGGGTTTGCATCCTCATGTGGCCAAAACATGCACACACACACACACACACATATATATATATATATATATATATATATATATATATATGTATATATATATATATATATATAGGAAAATGGGTTCCGGCCCCATAAATATGTTGGGCATGGTAATATATATATATATATATATATATATATATATATATATATATATATATATATATATATAGAGAGAGAGAGAGAGAGAGAGAGAGAGAGAGCTGAGTAGCTGCCTACTCGTGGACGAGCGAATAAAAATGCACGCCGTTGGATCGTGTAGGTCCAATGGTTGTGCAGCGCAAAGATGTGGTGGTCACGAGCGCCACTAATGGTCCAGAATGGATGTGGTGCAAGGCACAGCGTTCGCGGGTCTAGGAGTAGGCAGCCTATATTGTCACATATGTTTGCGCCACATATTTTTCAATGATTAAAATCTCATCCTTTCTGCATTTTTGATTAGATATAACTGCTGCCCGCTGAGGTAGCTTTATCACCCTTTATTTACTGTAGAGAATGCTTTAAGTACAATTAAACTAATTATAAATCGAAAAATATTTTTAAAAGATGGTACAATTGTACAATCCATGTTATGCCAAAGTATAACTATAAAAGAAGGCATGTCACATCTGAACCATTGGATGAAGAACATGATTGTACTAAATGTACCGTGTAAAACCCTTCCTATTTGATCTACTTGTGATTGCATGATCAATGAGATACTACTTTTTCATTCGGGGTGGTTCTGTGTTCGGGACCTAACACTTTATACCCTTTTAAGAGGAGACAGTACACTGGTTAGGGGCAGTTGGGATCCAGCTAAGTGCCATGGCTATCCAATCACATAACAGCATTTCATGTGAGGCCTCAAGTATGTAGCTGTGGGCCCCATGCATGTGATTGGCTAATGTCACGTGTAGCCATGGCATTTAGCTGCTCTTTGATCTCAACTTGGGTTAGGGGGACTCTTTTTTATAAAATGTTCTGCCCTAAAGATTGGATATATTTAGCATGGAGATTTGACATCCCATTGCCAAATTGGTATATTTGAAACTTCTTTGGTTGGTGCAAGAGAGTGAAATGGATGAAAGCAATATTACAGTCCGTTTTAGTTTGCATTAATGGCTAGTAGGAACTTATCTTTTTGCTGAGGAAGGGGTTAAGGCAAGGGAACCTAATCTCCTCTCTTCTCTTCGTTATAGATATTGAGGTGCTCAGTTAATTACCTTATGAAGCAAGCCAACACTTGTGAAAAGTTTAAAGGAATGAGATCCTTCTCTAACATTCTATTTTACAGACAACATTTTAATCTATGGTGAAGCTTTCGAGTCGAAGGAAATATGTAATATTTAGGCCTTATTCTCAAAATCTTTTTTGAAATTTGTGTTAACAATAAATTCAAGAAAAAAATTATTTCATTTTATTCAATGATCAGGGCGAGAGCATGGAAGCCATAACTCGAAGGGCCGGTCTTTTAGTATTAGAGGAGAGAGTTACCTATGCAATACTTAGAATACCTTTACATAGAGGGATGACAAAAGCAATTTATTGGACAACAATAGAAGACAAAATCCGTAGTAAGGTGGAATCTTGTAAGACAATGGTTTTGTCAAAGACTAGTAGATATATCTTGGTTAATTAAGTATATATGTTGTTACGACCTTCATTGCCCAACACTTTATGGGGATTTTTTCTATGCTTAAGGTGGTTCTTAAAAATATTAACAAGGCCCTTAGAAGGTTCCTCTGGAGGCATGGATGTAGACAAGGAGCCTGTGTCACCTTTAAGTTAGGAGGTTGTCACATTAATTACCTTTCTCGCAAGGTGGTTTGAGGATTAGAGACCTAAAACGCTTTAATAATGCACTGCTGGTTAAGTGGTGGTGTGTAATAATAGCAACCTACAGCGATGTGACATTTGCTTGGCACATGTTATTGAGATTACAAGACATCTCTTCTCTGAATGTGAGCGTGTTAGAGAATTGCATAGGCTGTTTTAAAATCACTATCCGTGTCTGAGCATATTCATAGCCCAGGTGACTTGTTCACTTACCGTTGACAACGTAGGGAACATGAGGTTGCTTGTTTTTTTAATTGCAAGGTAGGGCTGGTAGACGAGCTCAAACAAAAGGAACAGGCCAGGGCTTTTCATACTCAGCTCATGTAAATGGGCCAAAGCTAAATGAGCCAAGCCTGAGCTGGCTCGTTTCTGTTTTTTTTTTTAATCAAAGGCTCTATATTGAGAGTGGGAAACCCTGGCCTAGTGGGTTTCAAGTATATCCAGCCAATCGACGAGTTACCATGCGTCTTTTAGCATGTATGGTATATAAATACTATATAAGCTGTTTAACTGAGGATACAAGAGCCAAACTGATCGTGCTTGGCTCGGCTATCTATAATGAGTGAGCTCATGCTTCGCTTGCCATCAAAATGAATCAAACATGAACTAGCCCAGGATCATGAGCTGAACCGAGCCGAGCAATGAGTTGTTCGGTTTGTTTCCCAGCCCTAAAGCAAGGTGAAGTAAAAGAAAAATTCCGTCCTGTACAGATGAACCATAGTCAATTGTTATCGTAATTAGTGATTTTGGTTGCACCATGACACTGACAAGCAAACCGCACTAAGCCACTGGAAAATAGGTCTAGTTGCATTTTCATGGTGGGGTTCATCTCCCTTATACACTTTGGTACTAGCTACCCATCTCTAAGTTTTGGGCCTTTTAGAGGAGCACCAGATGTGATAGTGAGTGCTTTGGCCCTCCTTCCCCTATGTGCTACCACCTGTGTAGACAACCCACACATAGCTCTTTATCACAGTCTCAATTCTTGTCTCATTTTTTTTTCTCTTTTGCTGTGAGCGTCCATTGTAAAGTTTATTTTTGTGGCTTTCTGTGGAGACTCAACTTCATTTTTTTTTAAAGAAAAATAAGATTATGGATTAACTCTTAAGAAGAAAAAAATTACAACCAAGATCATAAGTGATGATGAGATATCACTCGGGATAAGATGATTACATTAGATGATGGTACCAATAGCCAACAAGATAGAGATTACAATTGTAGACTAAGAACATCTTGAGGTCCAATTTCTTGAACACCTCAGACATACGTGCATGCACGCACACACATGCATCCGCACACGAGTATGATTGATTGCATCACGATTGTGTCGGCGAGCTTGCCGTCACTGCGAAGAAGGAAAAGGAGATGATGTGGTGGGTGGGTGCAATTCAGATATATACTTCATGTCAAAAAGTGTAAGAAGGGGGAAGTGTACATGTTATGGGGTAGGTTGTGTCTAGTTGGTGTCCGACCATAGGGTAGAGGGGTCCCCATGGAGATGCCTGGTTCTGCACTATCTCATTGAAGAGCACTTTAGGTTGTGGGGAACACTGATGAGCTGTTGACGCTCCTTTGATGCATGGTTTTCCCAAACCAGCAACTCATATGGTCCTTGCCCTAAACCTCCTTAGCTAGGATGTAAACCCCATATGAAAACCAGGGGCTACACCTTTATTGCAGTCGTATAAAGCCAAAGAAGATCTACACTGGGTATTGACTATGCGGGCACAAACACACATTTGGAGAGAGAGAGAGAGAGAGAGAGAGAGAGAGAGAGAGAGAGAGAGAGAGAGAGAGATTTGCTAATATCCCTTAAACAAAGTAAACGGGGCTCAGAAAGCATATTACTTGTATACTGGGTGGGCATCAGGCAGGCCTGGCACATCCCAAGCCCATTTAGAGCTCCGCTCATTGGGTTTTAAGTGTGGCCAGGGTGAGAGATGACCCGATCCATTAATTTGCAATGGGCAGGATTTTGACACCGTCTTTAATGGGCTCAGATTTGAAGAGCAGCCCATGACTCGGCTCATTAACTCAATGAATCAATGTTTAGTGGGTCAGTCTAACCCGGCCCAAACTCATTTATAGGTTATCTTCGAAGGTCAACAACTCTAATTCTTAAATAAATCAATAGTCCCATACACCCAGCTAATTATCTTTATATTTCTCACAAAATTAATGCAACTAATTTGGTAAATAGTAATAATCAACAACTTCCCTTGTACCCAACTAATTATGTTTGTAGTTTTCATAAAATTAATGTAATTAATTAGGTAAAAGATAATAGTTATAAAGTTACCAGCTAATTTCTTTATTTTTCATAGTACTAAGAAAGTAATTAGGTAGCTTAGGCCCATCCAGAGTCAATCAGGTAGCCCGTGGGCCTACCCGAACCCGGCCCATGTTCCGACTTTCAGCCCAGTAACTAACAGGTCTGGACCTAAAACCTTGACCCAAACGGTCAGCTTGACCCATTCGGCCGCCCGGCCCATTGCCCGCCTGTAATAAGAAAGACATGTTTTGGATCAAATAAATTTAAGGAAAAATCCAACTTTCTACCTTAATGATTTCGTACAATATGAGACATGGATATCTTATCACTCTTAAGGCACACATAAGTACCTCAAAGATTAATTTTGTACAATACGATTATCACATCATGTTTATTTGCCTATACCCATCCATGTCTGCCACCACCTCTTAGGCTTTCATTGTTTTTGGTGTTTTTCTGGAATCTGACTATACAGAAAGTGTTCTACGTTATTGATTTTATAGGAATTCATGCATTGTTCGACTCTGACGTGCAGGTAGGTTTTTATGATGTACTTTAAAAAAATGATGGTATAAATTTTTTATAAATATCATAAATATCCAAAGCTTAAAGGGACACAAATTTTATCCAAAAAAACACAATCCATATGTAGTTTCTTTGCAAATTGACCATGTGAAATGCATATGCGGGCTCAAATTTGCCAAAACAACTCGTGGCAGACTGAAGTATGCACAAAACAGAGTAGACAACAACGCCCCCCCCCCTCTCTCTCTCTCTCTATATATATATATATATATATATATATATAGATAGATATATATATATATATAGTGTCGAGTAGCTCCTCAAGAGTATATCTGAAACCATCCTAAATGCTTCTTAAAAACATAGTTGCACTTGAATGAGTCATTTTGCTTAATCCTAACCGGTAGATACCTTTATCATTGCTTATTCACTAGAAACCATGCTTTGGATTGAATAAATTCGATGAAAAACTTTGACTTTTATTTCACTAAATCTTTTGCATTATGTACCATCTCCTTCGCTCTAAATATGCAGTTAAACATGAAAATGCCTAATGTAATATGTATTTTCTACTAAGCTATAAAGAATACGTCTATGAGTTTCAATTAAGCAAACACCCAAAACTTTGAAGCTGTTTAGGAAATAAGATTTAAGAGCTATATATATATATATATATATATATATATATATATATATATATATATAAAGAGAGAGAAGTCTGTAACAGTGGAAGAGCAAATCGTCCACTGTTATAGGATACATCCGTCGCTGATCATGCACAGATCAACGATTTTTTTTAACTGAAACATGAGAATTAGCAGTGGTCGCAACCACCACTAATTCTCATTTGTCCGTCCAGCACATTAGTGGCGTGGCCAATATCCAACGCTAAGGCCATCCAAAGTTACTTGTTCTCCTCTCTCTCTCTCTCTCTTTATATATATATTTTTATATATATAGAAACCCGTATCTTTGAACGCGGTTCGGACGCACAGTGTAATGCAGCACGTCCAAAAAAATATGAAAACTGGACATTTAGCGATTTGAAACTGCTGCTAAAGCCCGAGTTTCTGCCCAGGGCTTTAGGGTTGGTCAAGAAAGCTGCTAAAAGTTGACACATTAAAAGAAAGTGCACCGCTGATCATGTGTTCAGCGGCATACAAGCGTCCTAATTTTTTGGACTCTTTAGCTGTTTGAAGGTACGGGTTTCTCTCTCTCTCTCTCTCTCTCTCTCTCTATATATATATATATATATATATATATATATATATATATATATAAAGACTGCTTCGGTGCTTAGTTTTTGATATTTCTACGATTTGCATTAGATACTGTCAAGGTGGGGAGGGTACTGGGAGAGTCCGATCCTTTGAATGATTGTGTTCTATTTTCAGCTGTAACAAGAGTAATTGTATGTTTGATGGCTTGTCCAGGGTTGGACAAAATGAATAAAAAGAACGGAACAGAGCATTGGTTCTGTTCGTTCCGTAACAATTGTTCCAAGTCCAACGTTTGTTTGCACCGTACTCAAATGCTATGTTCTAAATGTTCATTGTTTGACGATGATGTACGGACAACTTGAAAAATCATGGATAATGGATCAAATTACTTCGTTTTGGATCATATGACCCAATCCATCCACTATTTTATATGTTTTAACAAGTTTATTATGGTTTTTTGCCCGGATATGGATCCAATTTCAAAATTATATCTAAAATCATGAATTTTTGCCCTGAATATGGATTTGAAATTTGATTTTTGCCCGGAATATGAAAGTTTCAAATCTATTGTACAACATTGTAATTGATGATTTTTTGCTCAAATCTATTGTATGTCACAAATATTGGAAGTTTGTTGAATTTATCACGATTATACCATGATAAAATCACAAAAAATCAAGTTGTAATAGGAGTTCAATTTATTGATTTCCCGACTTATATTCATCAATTGCAATGTTGTTGATATTTACTATATGCCATTACTTTGTTGTGATTCTACTTTTCCTTTTTTTTTTCGATTAACAGGCTGGGCTTAAATCCCCTTCACTTGCATTCAACAGTACCCTTACTGAATGGTCGCACAAGCAGATCAATCAGGGGGTTTATCTTTCCATTGCTTACGCTCTCCATCACTGGAGACAATTCAACAAATGACAACAATTTTGGTTTGATAATCCTGAACCTGTTCAGCAAAAAACTGTAGCCTCCATAAATTCAACTGTAAAGACCTTTGTCTGTCTAACACCGATTTCAATTAGATAACCAGACTCTGTTATTAGACGATACCTGCAACCATTTACCACCGCAATGTTGTACACATAATCTCAGAAAAAATACAAAACTCCTGCCGCCACAAATTTTCCAGCACTTGTCACACTCCAGCAACTATGATAAACCCAGAATGCATGCGCATAGCATAAGCTGTTCTGATACTCTGCTGCACCGTAACAGAAACAATGTATATCAACGCATAGCCTAATAGGAGACTCCTTAACAGTGGAAAAAACTCCAAATTTCACCCGAGTTCACCATCTGCTCTTCATCCTCATTCCAACTCAACTTCAAGTAAATGCACTTCGCAACACTGCCTAATCTCTCTAATAAACCTTCAAATAGAATAATCACTAGAGCTGTGAAGAACAGAATTTCTTATACACCAAACTTTCCAAATCACCAGGTGAAAATCCAAATCACCAGAATAATTCATTGGATTTTCTACAAAGAACTTGAGCTCTGCGGCCCTCCTCGCAGACGCCAACCTCACTGCTGGCGCACGGCTCATCCCGTCCCTCACGCAGACCGAATCCACCCCGTCGGAAGTGTAAATCGCCTTGCAACCCCGATTTGTGCTCGCCACCAAGCACCCCTCGGTGGTGGCGGCACATATGTTGGATGTAGGAAAAGATGATGAGGTAATTCAAATAAAGAAAATCCTGAAATATTTGTGCATTGTGACAATATGACCATAATTGCAAAGATCAAAAGCACAAAATATAATAAAAAACATAGAAGGCACATCCAAGTCAGAATAAAATCTGTAAGGTAACTGGTGTCTCCGTTAGTGGTTGCTGTGGACTATGTTGGATCCAAAGAAAACACAACTAATCCATTAACTAAAGGACTAGATAAGTCATTAGTCCTGAAATCCAGAGAGGGGATGTGACTGAAACCCTTCAGTAGTTCATCTATAGTGGCAATCCAACCTATTTGAGTGGAGATCCCACAAAGTAGGTTCAATGTGGTAATAACAAGCTGTAGGGTGAACTGAATAAGACCTTCTTAATGAGATACTATGTATTTATGTCTGAAGGTGTTGTAACTGCAAGTTAAGGAACAGTTAAAACTTTGAATGGGTTCAAAGCCTTTTAGGCAAGATGTTAGCAGTACATCTCTAAAGAATCCCACTTATGTGAGTGTGACTGTGTGCCGCAATTTAAGAAATTGGGTTATTCCTGAAGTCACTCATGAAAAAGGATTCAGGCACATGATCATTAACGCGCCACCCCTAAAGATGACAACCAAAACCTTTATAGTGTTGTTGCTAATGGACACTCCTACATCAAAGGTTCAAGTTCAAGACTTTAGTTCACTTCGTTCCTATGGGGGTAAAGTTAGTCAACTAAGGTAGTGGTTCAAACCAAAAGGTACCATTACTGAATGCATGATATGTCCTGCTGCAGATTACTCCATCTTGCATCTTTATTTCCTCCTATTTTCATTCTTTGAATTTGTAGGAGAATGTTCGATGTAGGAAGAGATGATGAGGTAATTCAAATAAAGAAAACAATTGGGAACCACTCCTTTATGGAGTGCTTTTGGACATTGATGATGTAGAATAGTCTCATATTGAAGAATCTAAAAAATGTTGTGGGCTTTATAACCTACATGAAGATTCTAACACTTGTTCCAAAGAATAAGGAGATGGGATGACTACCACACACATGCGCATGCACGCGCCCTCCCGTCGGGGCCGGGTTTGGGTAATTGGCCCTTTAGGGCCATATCCATTCTAAGTCCAATGTTTTTTTGTCCCGTATTATTGTTTTTATTTGGATTAAATAATGGGATAAGAGAAGTGAATAACGAATAGTTTCATTTTCGGGTCACATTACTTCATAATAAGTAACGGGTCTCTTCCATGTTTCGTAACCGTTTAGGGGTTATAAAACGTCGTTAGAGGGCCGGGGTTTCAGATACGAAGAAGCTTGTGACTCTCACATTTTTGGTTTTCTCTCTCTCTGCTATCTCTCTCTCTCAGTTTTCTATGTGGGTGTTCCTCTGAAAGGGAAGTTCTGCATCCTATGTTCGCTGAGGTTGTCTTCGAAGGATGATGTACCTTCGGAGTGCACCGATCCAGATCGTCGATGCTACTGTATCCTTAGGGAAGGACACCAGACCTTTTTTTACATCGTATGTGGGGGCGAATCTTCTCTAAGGGGAGTATTTTTATACGCCTTAGCCTTTTGCACAATAATAACATATTCTCTTTGTTGTTTTTATTCTATTTAATGCATATGTTTGATCCTTTGATCTTGTCTGGATTTTGATTTAAAATCGTATATGACATGTTTGAACCCTGTTACAATTTGAACCAATTGTTTTATTTCTATATCATGTTATATGAAAATCCGATTTACAACATGATACTATTTTTTATTCTAACAACATAGACCTCCCCCTTCCCCTTAATCAGCAACAACCCCGCAATCCCCACTGGAACCTGTACATACCCGATTGAAAACTCGCAATATTGTCCCCAAATCGACCCATAATCAAATCCATCCAGCGCCAACCCGTCGACCGATCTCCCGGAGACAATCTCTAGTGCCTTCTGCCTCACGCCGACCCTGGTCATCAGAATGAAGCTTCGCTCGAGAGAAATGCATCGACGGGTGCGGCACGCCCGGCGATGCAATTTTTTTTTTCGTTCCCTCTGTTCCTGCTCATTTTGTAACAGGGGAGAGGTGGATCAAAAATTACATATTATAAAGGATGTGGCGGATGCGTGAAACACTGTCCACCGCGTCCAATGTTTGGTGGAAATCGCTGTTTCCAGCATGATTTTTGTCTGAATCAAGTTGAGAAGAGTGCATCAAACATACCCTGAATGCCCTTATGGTTGGAACTGTCTACGACCCTAGGGCGTTGTAAGCTTCTTTTGTTATGAATTGAAATATTTTTTCCCCTCTTAAAAAAAAACCTTGATGTGACACCAATCCCCATTTAGTGACATATGATAATCAAGTATTGGAAGAAAATCTACAGAAACGTGTTTGGTGAAAGAAACAGATGTTATGGGAAATACTCTATTTTTATTTTTTATGAGAAAAAGCCTCATCATATGCGTGGATCCACTATGGTCATCTTTTTTTATGGGAAAGGGCTCATCATAGTCCACTCTGAGAGAGAGAGAGAGAGAGAGAGAGAGAGAGAGAGAGAGAGAGTACCCAACATGCAAAATTATCATATTGGAGAGAGATGTTTTGGTTGGCATGATTGAGGGCTAAATAGACTACCGTGGCCCCCACAAGTATATGGCTTACTGGACACAAGGTCCCAATCAACAAACAAGGTTCCAATAAACAGGTGTTGTGTTGAATGAGAATCCCAAGTGGGTCTCATGTGGCTAATCACCAGCTTGGGGACACGCATGACAAGTACCAAACATGCATGAATAAGCAGTTCACCAATATAATTTCAATATCAACCTTTTCTAGGGCTTGGCTTCCTATCAAGAAATCCACATGCTCACCCATTTTCAATTATGGAGACGTGGCTCTCCCCATTTACACACATTGTGACCTCTCTCGGATAGTGATCTGTCCCTAGAATTTATTTCTTTAGCATTTGACCATTCCCATGAAGATAAGATTGTTGATCGTTGTGCACTTAGCTCATCACCTTTATCTTTACTCTTTTATAAAATCACTAAATTCTTGGCCCCAAGAATAAAGTTGGGCATCTCTTTTCTTAATTAATTGCACATGCTCCCTTTTGGCTCAGGAAAGTTTAGTGCTACTATTTTGGAACCTGCATATCTTTGACGTATCTTGGTTTCACTTTGCACTCTTTTGAGTGGCGAACTACTATGTTTGATACTTGATGGCAGTAGTTTTGGTTCACTTTCTCATTTTTGTAACATTTAGATGTTCCAAATATCATTTTTTCATCAGAAACATGCACAATACATTTGTGGGGCCAAAACCATAAAAAAACACTAAAAAAACCGAAAAATTCATTTAGCATATTTAATTTAACACGTGCGTGTATATATATATATATATATATATATATATATATATATATATATATATATATATATATATATATATATATATATATATATATATCAGGTGACCTGCCACACTGGAAATTCCTGCTAAACTATAGTTGCCACACCTAGGGCTGTAAAAAGATCGAATATGGTTGGATATCCGATCAGAGATATGTTATTTTCGGACATGGATCCTTTAAGTAGAATCGGATTATTTTTGGATTCAGGTCAGATTTGGATCAGCAGTTGAAGTCGGATATGGAGTTGATCCTATTGAAAATCCAGCCCAATTGTATTTTTTACATGTAAATAGCTTGCTTTCATTCTTTTTTTTTGGGGGACCCAGTATTATCATCTGTATTTGGGATTTGGATTCAACCTGACCTTCTCGGATCTGATTCGAACCTGGATCTACTATTTACATTTTGGATATGAAAAGATTCGGCTCGAATTCGACCGGTTTGCACCCCTAGCCAGGCGCCAATGATATAAAAGCTTGAGGCTGCCCCCTCGCGGATCCTGCTACTTGGGCTTTGCAGCAAGGGATGCACACATTGGGTATTGACATCTTTCAACTTGAACGTCTTAAACCAACCCACTTAGCCAGGTGTATTAGAGTAGTTTTTGAGGAGGTTGGCTCATTGTCATTGTAATGTGCACCCAGGGATAGGTTTGGATATGAGGTACTGGGAGATATGAAGGAATTGGGCACGATTGGGATTCTCTTTCCTCATTGGAGACTTACAGTTCTTATCTGTTCATGAGTTCATGGATTTTTTCAGGAGGCAAGAGGGGATAAATTTCTTTTTTTGAAAGAAAGGCAATTATAATGCAAAATGTGTAGGGAGAATTAGTACATCGATCAGTAAGGATGATGAGAAATCATCCCACAAAGGGGATTGCAGGGCCCCATGACAACCCCCTAAGAAGGGATAAATTTCTGAATGCCAGTAAACCTCAAACTAAAAGTAATTGCCACTAAGATTGTCTCGGTCTAAATTCTAAGGCCCAAATTTTCGCGCTCGCAAGCCAAGACTACAATGCAACTAATTAATACCAATCCTGCTGCCATCACATTCTTTCAGATTACATAAAGACCACACAGGGTTGATCCAGGATAGGATAACAATCTGATATTCCAATTACTTATAGATGCTATTCATCAAATGTGGTTGGCAATGTACTCGGTGGGTCCTAAACTCATTATCACTAGAAAAAGATGCTGGGTTCAAGATCTACCCACATAAAAAAAGCATTTGGCTTGAGATATCTGAGATTACTAATTAATTGACTAGTATGAGTCTGGAAATAGTTGTTTTGTGACTCATGATGTGTTATCACTGGCAGACCTTCCTTGGTGTACAATTCACATCTTGTGTAGCATGACCAGTTCATGACCTTCAATACCTGCTTAATTTTTGAAAAATTAGGAACTTGACCATGTTTCTCAAGGGGGCCGGCATAGCAGGTGTGAGGCAGGGTACTAACCCCACATCCTATGTTCGCTCCTTTGGTTGATCATATATTTCATTATAGTTATATGATTCAATGACGAAGTCAAGGCTAGTGGTACTGTTCTTGGGTGCAGGGCATCCGTACAAAGGATTTTCCTGGCTAGACAACTGGGTTTGGACCCAGTCACGGGTCTCGGCAGAGTTTTCCCTGACTAATAAAAAATAAGATAATGCCACATATTTGTAATACATTATGGTTATAGCATGTTTGCAAATTATAAAGCATAATGAACTTCAAGAATGACCAAATTTATGGTCAATTTTGTTGATTGATTATCTTGGTGCACAAACTGACTTGATGAATAAATTCTTCTTGCTTTTTTGTCATTTAGCTTTACTGTTTTGTCCAAAGGATACCTACATAATTGAAACTAATCGTTTCTAGCTTTAATTATCTTCCACTGATGTCAAATTATTTTCATCAGTGACTGAAAAGGGAATCACTTGAATGTCAGGAATTCGTTCCGAAGAATCCAAAGCCACCAGATTAGCTGGTAAAATTTATCCAGATTTTGGATACTAATCAAACTTGTGAATGAGAAAAGGTTGCCTCTCTAAACACTTAAAACTGGACCTGGTCTCAACTAAACTCCATGCGTTTAGTTCGAACCTAAGGTATCCAGACCAATCTGGCATATTGTTGAAAAATGAAGTTGCAAAATATATTATATTCCTGCCTTAATCGAGCCAAGCTGGGCAGACCATTTGGTCTCATCAGAACCAAGATTACACTACAAGAAAAGTGTTATTTAGCGACAGAAATTTATGATGAAAATAATCCATAGCAAAGTTGCGACGGATTAGCGAGAGAAAACTATCCGTCCCTAAATTTGGAATTA
Organism: Nuphar pumila; assembly: GCF_984573655.1. NCBI lineage: Eukaryota > Viridiplantae > Streptophyta > Magnoliopsida > Nymphaeales > Nymphaeaceae > Nuphar > Nuphar pumila. The sequence continues at coordinate 19,290,222 of NC_143249.1, read as the reverse complement.
GTTGCGAAATTAGCGACGAAAAAATTTTGTTGCAAATTTGCGATAGAAAAATTATGTCTCACACTCCGTCGGAACTTCACGATGGATGAGCGACACCGTTTTTCCGTCGCTACTCTGTCGCAAATTAGCGATAACGTTTGTGATGAAAATTTTCTGTCGTTAATCCATCGCTACATTTTTCGTAAAACCTTAATGCGAGTCCCCTTTCTTTTTCCTTTTTGTTTCATTCATCGCACACCCCCGCCCTTTCTCTCTCCCCATTGCTCGTCCTCCCTTCTCCCCCTTCTGGTGACTGCCTCCCTCTCCAGCAGCTTCACCGACACTACCTTGCTCGTCTGCCGACGCCGACACCACCTTTCTCCTCTTTCTCTTTCCCTCTTGCTCGTCTGCCGATGTCAACGACCCCCTCTCTCAGGTACATCTTCTCCCTTCCCTTCTTTCCCCTCATCTTTCTCTCTCTCTCTCTCTCTCTCTCTCTCTCTTATTTTTCCCTTTGTCCCCCAGCGGGCCGGCGGAAGAGGTCGGGACACCCCCCCTCCTCCCATTTTTTTTTCTTCTTGGTCCGGCAAAGGCCATTGGCCCCTGCCCCTCTTTTATTTTCGGCAGGGTTCGATGCCCCTGGCCCTCTTTTTATTCCCTGCAGGGGCTGATGCCTCTGCCCCTCTTTTATTTCTGGTAGGGGTTGATGCCCCTGCCCCTCTCTCGCCCCCGCCCTTTCTCTCGCCCTCTCTCACCTTGCTCGCTCGATGTAACCCAAGCCACTGCCTCGCTCAGCAACCGACCCGCGATCAGATCCCCTTCATCGGTGAGTCTGCACGTATACCGCCTCTCTCTCTCTCTCTCTGTCAGGCGGTGGAGGCACTCTTGTCGCCTCTTGATGAGTTGCTACCCTTGTCGTATATAAATGTGTTTTGTAGGTGCATAACTGAGCTAATTACGCGATGCTTAATGTTAAGCATCACATGCAGCTAAAAATGCAATGCAAAAAGAAATAAGAAAAAAATGCAAAGGCAATAGCATGCAAATCGGGTAAATATCCGTGGTGAGTAAGTGATGCAAGCGCATCATAGGTTATTTAATTTTTTGGATGCAATAATTTTCTGTTCACACACTCACTTAGTTGTGGATATCTAGGACTGCTTTGATAGAGTTCGGAGATCATGCTGAGCATAGTTTTAATGTATGAAAATAGAAGTGCTCTTATTTTTGGAGTTCGAATTTCATGCTACTCATGGTAGTAGTTAGCGGGATATTGAAGTGTGTTTGCTCGGGTATATGTTTGACATTATTTGGATATGAATGATTTGAATATATTGCAATATTTGATGTGACTGTATCCATGATTGCATAAAGTTATTTTCAATTTAATTATGCCTTTCATATGAAATTGTATTATGAAAATATGCTTCAAATGAATGTATCATGTTATGAATGAGTTTGCACATAAAAATGAATGATAAGTTATTAATGCTTCAAACATGCTTCAAATGAATGGTTTTGCACATAAAAATATTAAGTTATCAATGCATGCATCATAGTTCTTGTGATTGAATGACATTATATATATATATATATATATATATATATATATATATATATATATATGTGTGTGTGTGTGTGTGTGTGTGTGTGTGTGTGTGTGTGTGTGATATCAAATCATTACATTCACTATGAATATATGATAAATTAAATATTTTTTTATCATATCATTCTTATGATTCTCTTTTAACTGATTAAGATAATATCCGTAACATCATAGGATAAAATGACTGCAAATCGTTAATGGAGGTACCGTAGGATAGTTGACAATGAGGTATATCTTGAATATATGGAAGGTGTTGACAATTTTATTGAATTTGCAATGACAAGTGTTAGTATAGTGGATCCCACAGGTCAGATCAGGTGCCTTTGCACGATGTGTAAGAACAATCGATTTGTAGAACCTCATGGTGCTAGACATCACCTATACAGAAAGGATTTTGTAAGTGATTATCAAAATTAGATGCTTCATGGTGAAAAATTTTGGAATAATTTTGATGCACAGGTGGATGTAGTGCATGATAATCCATATATGAATTTGATATTTGATGTCGCAGGACCAAAACTGAGTTCTGCTATGAGTCCTAGTGATATACCAACTGGGATAGATGAAGAAGCAACAAACGATGCAGTTAGTAGATTTTATAATTTACTTAGAGATGCTGATGAACAACTTTGAAATGATTGCGAGAGTCACATTATCTTGTCTGCATTTCTTCAACTAATGAATTTGAAGTTCGAATATAATTTGAGTCAATCACGTTTTGACCGTATATGCTCTATTATGAAGAGTATGTTTCCCAAAGATGAGAAATTGCCATAAAATTTCTACCGTGCGAAGGTTATGGTCAACACTTTAGGTATGGAGTATCAAAAGATAGATGCTTATCCAAAGTACTGCATATTGTATTTCAAAGATCAAGAAAATAGCATATCATGTTCGTCATGTGGGCATCCTCGGTTCAAGCTAAAGATAAGAGGCAATGGTAGCACGAGGTCAAAAGAAATGTCATACAAGTCGCTCTGCTACTTCTCTCTCACCCCTAGATTACAATGATTGTATATGTTTTCGAGAACAGCTAAACACATGAGATGACATGTAAATAAAGTTCGACATGAAGACAAGATCTTGCATCCTGTTGACACGAAAGCTTGAAAGCACTTTGATCGTACACATCAGACCTTCGTAATAGAAGTGAGAAATGTTAGGCTAGGTTTATGTACAAATGAATTTAATCTATTTGAAGGTAGATCAACTCTATACTCGTGTTGGCCAGTATTTGTCACCCCATACAACCTTCCTTCAAGCTTGCGTATGAAGCATTAACATATTTTCTTGTCTCTATTGATCCATTGTTTGACCTCTCCGGGCCAAAATTTTGATGTATATTTAAGGCCATTGATTGATGAACTGAAAATACTGTGGGATGACGGTGTTCTCACGTACGATACCCACAAAAAATAAAACTTAAATATGAAGGCTGCTTTTTTATGGACAATCAATGACTTCCCTGCATATGGTATGTTATCTGGTTAGTGCACAAATGGGAGGTTGGCATGTCCGTACTGCATGGAGGATAAAAAATCTTTTAGATTGACGCATAGAAGAAACTGTGCTGGTTTGATTGTTATCATCGATTTCTACCCAGCGACCATCCGTTCTGATGACAAAAGAATGTGTTCTAAGCAGGCACAACTGAAATAGAAGGTCCACCTACAAGGTTGTCTGGCATAGAGATTTTAAGACGATTGTGATACTTTTCATATGGACTGACAGATGCCCGTAGTCCGACGCCCTTCCTTGTATTTAGGAAGAATCACAATTGGACAAAGAAATCTATATTTTGAAAACTACCATATTGGCCGACCTTATTGATACGACATAACTTGGATGTAACCCATGTGAAGAAAAATGTGTTTGATAATGCGTTTAATATGATAATGAATGTTAAAGGGAAAATAAAAGATAATCTGAAGGCCCGTATGAATTTAAAAGTAACATGTAAAAGACCAGAATTGGAACTCAAAGAGTACAATGACAAAGTATTGAAACCAAAGGCTAGGTACGTGCTGAGACCAGATCAAGTAAAGTAGATATGTCAATGGTTGAGACAATTGAGATTTTCAGATTGATACATCTCTAACATTGTTTGGACTATGAAGATAGATGATGGACAATTATATGGGTTGAAGAGCCATGATTGTCATGTCATTATACAATGATTGATTCCCCTAGCATTCCATGATATGTTAGACAAACCTATATGGGGGGTATTATCTAAGTTGAGTAGATCTTTTAGAACATTATGCACATCGAAAGTTGTAGTAACTGAGGTAAAGAATCTCAAGGATTCTGTTGTCACTACTATTTGTCACGTAGAGAAGATATTTCTGTCAACATTTTTCGATGTTATAGAACATGTGATCATAAACTTTTTATATGAACTTAGGGTTGGTGGTCCTGTGCAATATCGTTGGATGTATCCATTTGAAAGGTATATATATTTTTTTATATTTTTCTCTTCAATGCTCTTGGAAATTTATTGTATTACGAGATGTATATTGTTGACAAATGCATGTTTGACCTTAAAAAAAAGGTTCGGAATAAAGCAAGAGTGAAGGGTTCTATTTGTGAGGTATACACTTTAGAAGAGATTTCAAATTTCTCATATATGTACTTTGAACCTCACATTCCAACATGTTACATTTGCTCACTTTGTAATGATGATAGAGAATAATTTACTGTAACTAACAAACTGTGGATATTTCAACACTTGGGCATGCCTTTAATAGTTGCCGGTCAAGACTCTTGGAAGATCGAGAGCAAATCACTATGAAAGTTTTTTGATAACCTTAGAACACATATATATACATGATTGAATCACTATGAAAGTTTTTTTTACAACCTTAGAACATATATATAAGCATAATTGAATCACTACGAAATTGTTTGACTGCCTTAGAACACATATATGCATGCTTGAATCACTATTAAAGTTTTTTGACAACCTTAGAACACATATATGCATAATTGAATCACTATAAGAATTTTTTGACAACAATAGAACACATATAAGCATGATTATGATACAGATGACATTTATTTGACAACCTTATAACACATATATGCATGCTTGAATCACTATGATTTTTTTTTGACAATCTTAAAACACATATCTGCATGATTGAATCACTATGATTTTTTTTTCTGTCAGCTTTAAACACATATCTGAATTCTCTTAATGTCCTTCACTTTATTGCTAGCTAGTCTATATGTAATTCATTTATGTTACTTTGATTGCCTTAGATTAGGTGCATTGCATATAATTTATTTCATTATATTTTATTTACCAATACTAACCTTTCTTTTCGCTTGTAGGATGCTGGAGATAATCAGCATAAATAAGCTGATGGAGGCATGAATGAAGGGGTAGATTGAGACAATGAAGAAGATTATGCTCAGAATCATGGTGATGATTAGATTCATGTGTTGAATTTGTTGTACCTTCTTGTTGTTTCAAAAGAAACTCTTTGTAAATGTTCACTTGTAAATAATTAGAACTTGGCGAGGATTATAGTGGATCAATAAATTATTTCAACTACTTTGTATATGTATTTTTTATGTGTACTTTATTTTTTATGCACAAGATATATAAATTGTATAATAAGAAAAATTTTCTTGATATTTATATCTCAAACAAATTTTTTTAATTTTTTGCAATGGATTAGCAACGGATATTATCCATCGCTAATTAGTATCAACCTCCAATTTAGCGACAGATTAGAGACGAATATTTATCTGTAAAAAAACTGAATCGGTCGATGTTTTGCAATAGATTATAATCCGTTGCAATTTCATCGCTTCATTAGCGACGAAATTAGGGACAGATGTGTATCTGTCGCAAAACCAAATCTTTGCGGATTAATGACGGCTTTACGATGAATCATGACATTCACTAATTCATCGCAAATTAGTGATGGAAGTAGCGACAGATATTTTCTGTCGTTAATTAGCGACTAGAAAATTGCGATGAAAGTTCAACGATGGATTACGACCGTCGCTAATCCACAGATTTCTTGTCGTGTTAATTGACTAACTAAACCCATTTTATGGATCCTAGCTTTTGTTCCTGAGGTGAGGTCAGATAAGGCTGGGGCAGATGTAACCCAGCTAGTTGATCTGACCCTTCATGTGTGTACCTAGACCCACCGGAGAGAGAGAGAGAGAGAGAGAGAGAGAGAGAGAGAGAGAGAGAGAGAGACTCGCATAAACAAAGCATTGTCTCCTTTATGTGAGAATGAAAAAATAATGTGATATTACTATTTGCAACTGGCCACAAGCAATGCCTTATAATCATAATCTAGTTTGCAAACTTGATAATTGTGTAGAAGAAGAAAATTTATATGTGGGTCAAAACCCGCGAAGAGATGGAGGTAGAGATAGACTTATGCTTTCTCCCGCCACGCCCCGTTTGAACTGGGGATGGAGTACATGAAACAAGGATGACGACGGGGATGGAAGTTAAAATCAAAAGTCGTGCAGAGGAGGTGGGGATGGACTTACGCTTTTCCCCATCCCATCTCATCCCAATCCCCACCCTGTCTCCTCTCCTTCTTTAGAGATGGCAATGGACCGAGGAAAAACAGGTTCCCGCCCTGCCTCTTCCAGTCTGGACTGGGGATAGAGGACATGAAACAGGGATGAAAGTTAAAATATAAACCCGTGTGGGGATGGAGGTCCGGATTTTGAGATGGGGCGAGGGTGAAGACCTTGTCCGCTGCCTCTGCTCCGGTCCACTGCCATCCCTACCCACAACGACTCCACTTTCTAGATAAGGGCGATTGTAGTTTGTCACCTGATATGAGATGACTGTGGTTCAAAACCCATGGAAGGTGATCCCTTTCTGCAAGGTTGAAGTTGGGTGTACTTCTCAGTGGGCGAAGAGGGTCTCAAATTTTTTTTTTTGAAAGGCAAGCTGGGGTTAGGCAGACCCCTAACCGATATCTCTTAAGCCCTATGTGGCAGAGGAATTCAAACCTAGGCCTTCAGCTTGGCACAAAAGCCTGCTTAATTACCACATGGGATACCACCTCGGTGGTAGGACCTCAAAGGTTTTACATACCAGAGCCCTACTAATTTGGGATCAACAATTTATATGAGTTACCTCAAAATATGTGTATGCTGATTGAAAAGCCTCTTTAGTGTTTTGTAAGGCACTAAGTATACATAAAGTTACGGCTGGACAATGAGCGGCCTGGGTTGGCCCGGCCCCACACGTTTAGTTGATGGGGCTTGACCGGTCCGTTGACAGGCCGGGCCTGGTCAAGTCTGACCCGTTGACCAAATAGGCCTAATTTCCGGGTTACAAGTCATCATATGTTCACAAAATTTCTCGTTCAGTTTTTAATTCATAGGTTTTTTTAATAAAAAAATTTAAATGCAAAAAAATAGATGGGATTCAAGATAGATCTATTTTTTGAATCACATACTTGACCTAATATATATATATATATATATATATATATATATATATATATATATATATATATCCTGCGGGCTGGCCCTACCCAACCTGAGATTTTGTTGGGTTGGGTTTAAGTTCAGGTTGGGCCTTCCAAAAACTTGGCTCAATCCCGACCGATTCTGGCTAGGCCACAGGCTACCCGGCCTGTTGTCCAGCCCTATATACAATGGATTTGATCCATTGTCGTAGCTAGAAAGGCAAAACCCTTGTGCAGGGGCGTAGCTAGGATTGTAGCAAGGGGGGGGGGGGGCAAATAGGGGTGTAGAAAAAAAAATTTGTGTGATAGTCGGGGGTTCGGGGTAGCGGCCACAAATTTTTTTTTTTGAGATAAAATAAAAAATGGCTACAATTATTAATAAAAATCTATTTCATATGAACAAATCAAACTATTTGCTGCAGTCAGGGCTGGGCTAAAAAATGGATAAAAATCTATTTCATATGGAATCAAGGCTGGGCTAAGACTGGGCTTTTAAAAAATAATTAACTGTCTCGGGAGGCAGGACTTGGCTACAGCCCAGTCCTGCCCCCCCTAGCTACGCCTTTGCCCTTGTAGGCATACAGCAACAAGATTGGTATCAGGAAGAATCATGAAATTGACGGCGAATCACATGAATTGATTGCCTAAGTGAATAAATTTATTAAAAATGAATGAATTGTTCGCAGTTGTTTTTTTAAAAATTTTAAGAGTTCTTTTGTGGTTCAGACTATATCTTGATCAATCATTGCTGGGTGATCTTAAATGATTCCCAAAAAATGTTGACAAAACCAGCTTTCGTGGTGTTCCCCATTTGTTAAACATTTCCCATCAATGACCAAAACACTCTTTTATGTAACACGTCTTAATTAAGCTTGCTTATTTATGTATCAACTAAATACTAGTTTCTTATTATGATACTTCTTTTTCTTTGGAATTGCCAAATCTATATACAGAGAAATGGGTCCCTGCTAAATGAAATATGCTAAATGGGTGTTTTTGCTCTTCCCGTGTTTTTTTTCTCAGTTCTGACCCCATAAGTGTGTTGGGCATGGTTGATTTAAGAGGATTCAGCAATTAAATCACATGTTTTGGATGAAAAAAATGATATTTATAGCCATGAAAATTTACAAAGATTTTGGACTGTTGATTTTTCTAACATTACAAAAACCCACTCATGTGTCAGAATCGAACACTTTAAGAGCTGATCCCTATAAAATCAAGTACATAGATCACTTTTGTATGGTCAGATTTTAAAAATAAAACCAAAAAAACCTGAAAAATGTATTTAGGGTGTTTCATTTAGCATATTTCATTTAGCATGGACCCATCACTCATATACAAAAATATAAAACAAAAAGTTGAATATTTCTAGTTAACCGGGTCCTATTCTTGGTGGATCCAACTTGTGGGGTCCCTTAACCTCTTTCTTCCCAAACAGGTTGGACCATTTCAGATATCAATCCCGACCCGAGTGACAGTTAAATTGAATTGATTGGTTAAGAAGTGATAAGAATCGGCCAATTTGTCTCCTAGATATTTCAAAAGATAAAAGCTAGAATGTTTTGCACTATGCAATAATGCAAGAAGTAACGGGTTGAGTTTGGTTCGGACCCAGGTGGAACCAGACCCAAACCTCATTTAAGATTATGGTAACGGGTCCAGACCAAACCCAGTAAAATAATAGTTTTTGTCATTTTTACATTGAAAAATTACTGATCTTAATCGAAACTCGGGTCAGGCCCGGGTTTGGTATGAAATTTAAAAAACCATAACCGATTCCATATATTAATTGGACCGTTCGGCTCTGACCCAGATTCTAATTGGACCTTCTTATTTAATTATCACCTAACGCTGACCCTATAGGGTTTGGTACGGGTCAGGTCCGGGTCAAACCTGACCCATTGACACCCTCTAGCAAGAAGCAGAATGTACTTTTCTGCAATTAAAGTTTAGATTAACCAATATTACAAATCTTGATGAGGGAAAATATGGGGGTAATTAGAAAAGTTTTTTTTTATAGGAAAATCTCAGAAAGATACCAGAGATATAAACATTGTAAAATGTTGAAAGCATATATAAACAATACCAATAGAACATGTAAAATTATTAAAAAGAGTTTCTATAGTGTTACCATAATCACGACGTTAAAAATAGGCTGTATTTTTAAATCAATATCATGCGTTTTTTCATGATGTAATTGGCTTTTGAAAATACCTGCTATAAAATCACAATATTTTCAAAATGTAGTCGTTATTTTTTAGATTTAAACAAAAAAAAATGGCTGCAATGACATTTGCATGTCACACACACACACACACACACAAGGAGCATCCTAAATAGTGCAATAAATGTGTTGGATCTGATAAGACTTGCCATGACCCACTTAACAAGTCCTTCAGGCAAGTACTCCGCCTGGTTCTGGGTCCACCTTGTTTCTGTACTTTTCAACAATATGCTTTTAGCCAATTTTGCTTTTACCTCTTGGGAAAGAAGAACTAGGGTTCTTGTTTGACAAGGACGTGGATCTGAATACTGCTTTTTGAAACGTTACACTCAAATGTTATATGTTGTATTTTCATAAGCTTGCATGAGATGAGTTGAGCCAAACACCATGTATTGGGGCTGCACTTGTTTATACTTAACTATCAGCTCATGGCTCGGCTCGCAATCTAAATAATTCAATCATGAACGAGTTTAGAACAAGCCAAACCGAGCCAAGTCACGAGCTGCTAGCTGGGTTTATTTCACTGCCCTATTTGCAGATTGAGTGAAAGCTAGCTGGATGGTTAAGTTACAAATCAATTGAAAAAAAAAAGTTGGAATACAACCAAGTCAACATCCAGATTCATTTTGCATTTCAAACTCTTGAAATTTCACAAACATAAGATGATTCAACATTATTTCAATGCCCAATCTGGACTAGCAGATCGAGTAGCACCAGCTTCATCAATAGCCGGCCTAGGTTTCATAGTCCAGTGTTCTAGAGTATGTTGGTAAAGTTTCAAATTTAACATATATTCTGTTCTAAGGGTACGTTTGGAAGCAAGAAAAATTCTCATAGGAAAAAATTTTTGCCTTTGAGAAGTTTTAACATGATAATTTTTTTAAATAAAAAATTTTACTTGTTTGTGTATAGCATGAGAAAAACAAAATGAGAAGTGTGAGAAAAATGAGAGAGAGAGAGAGGTGGTTGACCACACACACACACACACTTGAGAGAGAGAGAGGGTCGATCAGTCCTCTCTCAGACCTCAGAGAGAGAGAGAGATGGTGGTGGGTGAGAGGAAGGTGGAGATGGAGGATATGCTCTTCTTGTAGCAGCCCCATGGGATCTATGAGATGTATTGTGGGTGAATGGTTGCCCCAATCGAAAATAATTTTTGATAGAAAAATTTTCTCCACCCTCCAAGTGGAGGAATTTTTCCTATCACAAATCACACTTTTTAGAAAAACTTTCTTTTCAAATTTGTTCTCTCACTTTTCCTACTATTTTCTTTTCTACTTGCACTTCTTCTACTATTTTCTCGCTTCCAAACGTGTCCTAAAGAAAGCACTCTTGAAAACTTTTTCTACCATTTAGTTGTATTTGGTAAGCCAAAACCATATCCTATTATATGTAATCAAATTGATTTTTTACTACCGACAGATATCTGGATTGGATGGATATCCGAATCTAATCGTATTTGGCATGCACTTTTCATTACTCGAGTCTGATATTGGCTACATCCGACCCGGATCCAAATCGTTTACATCCTTTAGTTGTTCAAACAGTGGAGCCTGTGGTCGACACAAGGGCCATAATCAGCAAACAAGATTCCAAGTTGCTGGTGTTTTGTTGTCTAGCAATGGATAAGAGGAGTCTGTCTCATGTGGTGAAATCTGTTCCTTGGGAACACCAATATCATGTACCAAACATACATGAGTTAGAAGTTCACCAATTGCCAAGCCAACCATTTCTAGGGCTTTCGGCTTCTTGTTAGGAAATTATCCAAATTGATTTTTTCATCTTAGAAATGCTCACCTTTGTCCAAGTAGGGCGACGTGGTTCTCCACTCATCTCTCTCGTAAAGTGATCCACCAAAATTCATTTGTTTAGTATTTGACTATTCCCAAAAGATAAGAATTAGGGGTGGCAATGGGGTCGGGTTGGCGGGTCAGCATACCTCAACCCGAACCCGACCCATTTATTAAACGGGTCGGCTGTGGCAAACACGAACCCGACCTGTTTATTAAACGGGTAACCCGACAGGACCCGCCAACCCATTTAATAAAAAGGGTTGGGTCGGGTAAATGGGTTGGCGGGTTGGTGGGTTGATCCGCCCGCCTAACCCATTTATTAAACAGGTCAGCCGGGTTGGCATACCCCTAACATGAACCCGACCCGTTTAATAAATGAGTAGGCGGGTTGACCGGTTTATTAAACGGGTTAGTTTAAGCCCAACCCGAACCCGCCTAAGAGGCGGGTTGGCGGGTCATGTAAGGTTTTGCCACCCCTAATAAGAATGTTGATCTTGTGATCACCATCACCTTATATTTACAAGACCACCTAATTCTTGGCCCCTAGAATAAAGTTGGCATAGAGACCTAACCATGCTGGCTCAGCTTGCTGTACTTACGGTCGCTATCCTGTGAGCGTAAAACTCCCAAGGCTTATCCTTCGACCCGAGAGAGTCACCAAGGGTTTGAATCTAGGCTGCCCGTCAAACCACTTAGGCTCCATCCCACTATGCCAAACCCCTTGGGTCTTGGCCATGATCTTTTCTTGAATGCAGAATTAAAAGTTCCTTTCTGGCTCAAGAAAGTCTTAAACTTTTATCTCCGGTGGTCAAAGTAGGAGTACTCGTATTGTTTTACACCATGACATCAAGACGATGGCAGATCAGGTGTGATCACACTGCACACTTTGAGTGAGCTGCACCTGACTGCCCTCTATCTCTGGGATGCAGCTTTGTCAGCTGTGGGGCTCAACAGAAGATGAAGTGTGCAATGTTTAGCGGCACACTAAAGTGTGCAATGTGATTGCACCTGTCCATCAAAACAGGGTCACGGCCAACATGATAACTTTCCGCCTGTGAAGGGATGTCTGAACCATATATAATGGTGGCTTCTTCTTCGTCTTAAAAGGAAAAACAAATCAATGTCACATAATTTAATCAATTACAGTCTTTAGAAGGGAAATGAAAACCTACAAGATACAAACCCTACTAAATGAAACATGTAATGTATTTTCCTGAATTTTTGGTGTTTTTTCAAAATTATGACCACACAGATGTGATTTATATGCTTGTTTTTATAGGAATCACTACTTGGAACATTTGATTCTGATGCATGAATAGGTTTTTATAAGGTTTCAAAAATCAACACCCTACAATTTTCAAAAAATTTTGAGGCTCCAAATACTATTTTTTAATTTTAAACGCAAGATCTAAGTATCGATTTCTAGTAAATCAATCACGCTGAACACATCTATGGGGTCAGAATTTTGAAAAAAAAACAAAAAACAGAAATCCACTGCCATCTTTCATTTTAGTAGGTTTTGTATTTTGCAGGTTTCCATTTCGTCTTTAGTATTTTTAGTCCACGTAACAATGCTGAAATTCATGAGCCAGATCATGTTTGATATTGATGTACAAACTTCCATAGATGCAGCCTAGCATGTCTGAAATACAACTGAAAAATATAGAGCAAGAAGATTGGATATAACGCAGAATTATGAGAATGTTGGTGAATCACATGAATTGATTATCAAAGTGCCCAAATTTAAGACATGTTTTGCGGTTGAGAATGTATCTTGATCAATCATTCTTACGTGATCGTATAAATGATGTGGACAAAATTAGCTTTTGATTGCTCCCCAGTTAAACATTTCCCATCGATGCCCAGGAGGCAAGAGGGTAGTCTATCAAATAAAAAGGAATTAAAAAAAGTCCCTTGATGTAACTAGGGCTGGTAAACAAATCCAGCAGCTCACAACTCTGCTCGGTTCAGCTCGTCACGAATTCATTCATGGTCAGTTTGTATAGCTGGAGAGCTGAGCCACGAGCAGCTAGTTTAAGCTTAAACAAGTCGAGTCTGAACACAGGGTGTCCGGCTTGCTCTTGGGAGAGTTAGTAAAGATAATATCTATATAAAAAGAAGAATGCATAAAATATATAAAAAAGAAAAGGATGAATGAAATATATACATAAAATATAAACTATTAAGCATAATATATAACATATATTTTTTAAGTATAATATATAAACAATATATTTCATATATAAATAACATAGAATGTTTTTACACGAGCTAGATCGTATCATTTAGGGTTCGAGCTCAGCTCGGCTAAACATGAACACAGGTCGAAGAGCTAAATTCACTGGTAAATGAGCTGAGCCCAAACATGCCCTTTGGTTTGTTAGCCTTAGATGTAACACATCTTTTCATTTTTTTTTGTTTTTTCAGAAGAAATCACTGTTAATATGTGCACGGGACATGCACGGTGAGTATCAATCTTGTGATGTCCTTCAGCTTGAATGCCTCAAAAGATGACCCACCTAGACGTGTGCAAAGCCCTTGTAGGTGTATATAACATATCATATTTTGTGCGGATAGTCCAAGGAAAAAATCCCCCCATCACCACCATCACATTGGCTGACCTTCGCTTGGTAAAACCCTTGAGGAGCCCCCTGCCCACCGGAGAGTACACCCAGCATCGACCTTGCGACAAGGAGCACGATGAAGGAGCACCATCCATGGGTTTCGAATTTCTGATGTCTTGTCAACTTGGTGACGACATTCACAAGTCGCCCCCAACGAGATGAGTGGAGCCATTGTGAGCAAATATAACATGTTTTATCATCAACTGACTACTAGTTAATTGTTATGATACCCTTTCTTTCGAGAGTGTGGTGTGTGTTCTCCCCCAAAGACGGTCGTTAGCTACATCGCGTGTTCGAGGGGTCTCAATGAACACCACGTATATAAGCACATGGGGCTCGTATCCCCATGTTTGTCAGTATCAGTTAGTGTCGGAGTCCGGTGCGGTTGCAAAAACTTAAGTACCCTTTCTTGCTATTCTCGCCATAAAACGATGGTTCAAGAAAATAACAAAAATGTCCTCCATCCAGAAAGTCGAGGATGATGTTAACTCTTCAAAGTCCAAACAACAAAACAAACCTGAAACACTCTCTCTTTTTTTTTCATTTAAACTTTCTGTCATCATCTTCTTCTTCTTCTTCCTTCTCCGTGAAACATTGTATTAAGGGAGGCAAAGAGCCAACGATCCGATGGTGATCGTCATCCTCTTTCTGCTAGCAGTGGTCGGAATGTTGCCTTCGTCCAGTGGGCAACCGACTGCGGCGGCGCCTTCGAGTGACACCTATAACCGTTTTTTTCTTCAGTACACCTACAACAGAGTCTTTCAAAGTACAATCCGTCTATCCCTACGTCGACAATACTTCCGATCAGGGCTATGCCTTCTAGGCCACCCTGACGTTGCTCAACACGGGTGTTCGCACCCTCAAGTCTTGGCGGGCATTTGTCGGGTTCTAGCATCGCGAGGTCCTCATCTCGACCTTCGGCATCGTGTTCTCTGACAAGACCCACCTCTCTGCCAAATCAATGGCAAATTGCAATGCGATTTTCGTAAATCGCTATATTGAGTAGCGATTTACGAAAATCGCGTAGCAAAAATAAATGGCAAATCGCTATGCGATTTTCGTAAATCGCTAAATCGAGTAGTGATTTAGGAAAATCACGTAGCGAAAAAAAATGTAAAATCGCTAAATCAAGTAGCGATTTACGAAATTCGCGTAGCGAAAAAAAAAATAGAAAATCACGGGAAAGGGTGTTACGAAAACCTAGAGCAAAAAACAATCGAAGGAAACATATGAGCGCCATGATCAAACAAAATACTTTACTGCTCTTTTTCAACAGTTATAAGAGCGAAATAAAAGAAAGAATTTATACAAGGCCCCAAAAAAATTTTTGTAAGGAACCCGCGCCGGGGGAGCCCCTAGACCTCCCTTCTGTAAGGGCAAAAACTCTGAAACAAGATCCACAACTCATCAAGTTGAACCATGCTACAATATAGGACCATCTGTTGGATGTGCACAGAGGCAGTGTGCAGGTCAGTCAGTGGTTGATGGAGCAGTGTAAGATCGTCTGCTGGATGTGCACAGAGGCAGTGTGCAGGTCAGTCAGTGGTTGATGGAGCAGTGTAAGATCGTCTGCTGGATGTGCACAGAGGCAGTGTGCAGGTCAGTCAGTGGTTGATGGAGCAATGTAAGATCGTCTGGTGGATGTGCACAGAGGCAGAAAGAGAAGGGAGAGAGTGAGAGATGGTTGATGTTCATGGCCTTCTTCAGAGGGGATTTCTTTCTTGGATAATTCTGCAGTGCAGGGACTGAGTCTTAAATAACCATCTTCGGGGTACTTAAGTCTTTGCAACCGCTCTTTTTCTAGAATCATCGTTTTATGACACCAATGGAGGAAAGGGTACTTAAGTCTTTGCAACCACATGCTAACACGCGATGTAGCTAACGGCCGTCTTCGGGGGGGGGGGGGGCATATAACCTGCTTCGCTTTCTTTCTGATGTTGCCAATACATCCAAAATATGATAGAGGCCATGTTTGGATATGTTAATTGGAGACTTTATTGGTGTCCGAATTCTTAATTTCATTGAATTTTGGAACTTGGCCAATCTGATTTCAAAGCTTGGAATTATGCCGTATAGGTGCTCTGTCTGGTTAATCATACATGGAGCTGGATTTTTCTGGAAATTCAGTTTCCATGTTGGGAAAATCCATACATAGGAATTCTTATCTGGATTAGAATTTGTATTCCAAATCAGAATTCTGGACAATCTGAAAACACTCCCAAATGTTGTCTTGTTCACTTGAATGAATACACTGTGGCATTAACACTTTTTAAGTCTAGAAGATTACATAGCCCACTCACACACACATGCTCACGAGCGCATGCATGTGTGCACACACACACACACAGTAGACATGATAAAAGTTGTCATGACCCACTTGCCTGCCAGGTCCATCAAGCAAGTCCTGGGTCCACATGGTGTGGGTATTTTTAATGGCCTATATTTGGATATGAATCATTTGGCCAATTTTGCTTGTAAGTTTCAAAAAAGAAGGGCTGGGTTTTTATTACTGACAAGGGCTTGGATCATGCTGATTGGATCTGGATCCCCCTTGTACTAGATTTGAGTAAGAGTATTTCAAGGTAGCTACAAGGCCCTCATTTTTTTTCTTGTTTCATTCTCTCAATTTTCTTTTAGAATGCTGTTTCTTACTCAAGTGTTGCCATTTGACCGTAAGGGTTTGACACGTCGACTGCACAATTAAGGACTCAATGGGACAAAAGTTGTGATGCTTTCACTGCAAGAAAAACCTCTTTTACGGCCCTAATAAACTTTTTCTGGTGCACGTAGAAAGTGCTCTAGCATAAATAATTTTTTCTGACAAGAAGTGTGCATAAAAAGTGTGCCAATAATTCGGCATTAAAAAAAAACATCCTTTCCACTCTTTGGAAAGAGATTTTCTGGTGCACATAAAAAGTGAGCCAATAATTCAGCATTAAAAAAAAATCCTTCTCACTCTTTGGCAGGCTCCGTCTCTCATTCTAAAAATTTCCTCTTTCACTTGTGCTATTTTACTTAGGGCTAATAAAAAAGAGTCTTTCTTGACGCACATAAAAAGTGCGCTAGTAATTCGGCATTTCAAAAACCATCATTTCCGCTCTTTGGCGAGTTGTCTCTCTCATGCTAAAAGTTTTCTATTTCACTGGCGCCAGTAAAAAGACAGATTTAAATAGAAAACAAGTTTTGCACGGGCATTCTATGTTCACCCACAACCATCACTACCCTCTCTCTCTTTCTCTTCTTCACTCTTTGTGTTCACCGGCCACCACTGACACCCTTTCTTTCTCTACATCGAGAGCAGAGCAGGATGGTGCTCAGCCTTCGCACAGGCTCGAGCACCGCCTTCATGGCGATGAAGCTGGACGACCTCCTCACTTGCAGTGAGCTCACCAACATCATCAGCGACTCCACCTCAAAGCACACCATTGAACAGGATGTCTCCCTCTTCGTCCTTGATGAACCACCCTGCCTCGACTTCGCCATCGACGACACCAATGAGGTCGGCCTCGAGTTCAACCTCATCAAGGACCGTTGCGGCACCCTCGTCTCCGAGTAGATGGTTGAGGCCGGCATCCCCCTCTCCGTGCTTGATGACCACCCTTGCCTCGATCTCACCATCAACGGTGCCGACAAGGTCGACCCCGAGCTCAACCTCGTCAAGAGCTGTGGCGGTGCCCTCCTCTGCGAGAAAATTATAGTATTTTTTCTATACTGACACCTTTTTAGTGCGCCAGTAAAAATTATTTTATTGTCGCTAATGTAACACTAGTAAAGGTATTTTTATTGGCACTAAAATAGCACGAGAAAATGTTTTTTTTTTGTGCTAAAATATAATAAAAAAAAGCTTTTTCCCTGGCACTATGCATCAGCACGATGATACTTTTACTGGCAAAACTACTGACACTACGTTAGCGCCAATAAAAGTCTTTATTAGTGCTAAACACACTTTTATTGATTCATATTTAGCACTAGTAAGGTCTGATTTCTTGTAGTGTTTTGAATTTTTGTTCTCTTTTCTATTGGAAAAAAACTAAAAACAAGTAAAAAAACTATAAGTACAATTAAAAAAGCTAAAAAAGAATAAAATAAATAATAAGTTCAATGGGGGAGATTTTGCTCACCTCACGAAATTTCTGATAAAAGCCAATATGACCAAAAAATAATGATATATATGACTTATTCAAGAAATAACTATAGTTCCAACTTATGATTCTTTAGCATTTTTAATTTGTGATAAAATAACCTATTTTTTTTGCACGATATTTGTGACATCGATGTAAATAAGGTAGCTAGGTTCATGCCATCGTTCAGGTAATAAGGCCCATGGCTGCATGGGCAAGGCTGGAGATAGGCTTGAGTGATCAGTCTGGCTTAATTATTCAAATTCAACCTATGCCCTAATACACTTACAAGGCTCTTAACACCTGGCTAGGTGGGTCAGCTTAAGTTGAAGGACGTCAAGAGTTCTATGCTTGAAGTGCGTATCCTTTGCCTTGAGCGAACCCTTTGAGGGCAGGCCATGCGCAGGGTCTCATTCGATCCGAGGACCTACCACCTTAACCATGATTTCCCTCAATTTAAAAAAAAATGCCCTAATACTAGTGGATGATGTTACTCCAATGTGAAAACCTTGGTAGAATATCACCTTACTCAGTCCTCCATTGTCTAAATCCTAGTGATATATTGTTTTTTTGTTCAATAAAATCCTTTTTTTTTAATATTTTGAGTTGGCAATGAACTGTTCTGCAGGACATAAGCAAACCAGAGCACCTAAAGAAGATTAGGATCATTCAACCCTTCCAACAACTTTTGGATATGACTGACGTGAAATGATTCAAGAAGGGCCTAATGTGATGGCTGAAGTATCATAAACAAACAGGGATATCCCCCAAAAATGCCTTGAAATAAAGAAAAAAAATGTAATGATCCTTGGAAAGCTAAAGAAGTAATTCCATTCCTCCACCTCTCCCTTAGGAATTTTTTCTATCAAAAGTTATACTTTTCAGAAAAACTCTCTCAATTTGGAAGGGTCGGAAAAACAGTACGGTTATATATGTATGACTCGGCCGAGTCATGGGCTGACTTTGGCCGAATCATGCTAAAACTCGGCTGACTCAGCCGAGTAAGCCCATGACTCAGCAAAGTTTTGTTCATTTCTGGGTTGACCCAGTAAATGACTGAGTCAAACCGAGTCATTAGGTTGGCTCACCAGTTTTTAAACCATGCAACTGGGACCTGTCCCTAAGCGGTTAAAACCCCTTGGCCGCCAAATCGGTTCGACTCATCCCCTATGTCATCTCTATCTTCATATCCCTCATTGGGATTTCATTGATGCAAGTTGTTTTTCTAAAATGAGACTCCACAAATGTGATGTAAATCATTCATTTGAGTGAAAATCAACATTTAAATCGTCGAAATCTGACACTTGTGTTCAGGATTTTTTGGCGACTCAAGAATCAACTGTAGACTAATTAAACACAGGCTTTTGTGATTTAAAAAATCATATTTTGTCGCTGAAAAAAATATGATCCAAGGGTTGATTCTCATTAAATCGACTATTCTGGATTCATCTGTGGGGCCGAATTTGATCAAAACAACTTGCATCATAAGATTTAAGAGGGGAATGAAGATGGGGGATGACATAAGTGATGACTGAAACTGAACTCGGCTGCCCCTCCTTGTTCACCAGGGAGACTGCTGCTTTGGCTCTAGGCAAGGGATACACATCTCTGGTATCGAACTTATGACATCTTTTAATTTGAATGCCTTAAAGGCGACCCA
The DNA here is from genome assembly GCF_984573655.1 of Nuphar pumila. NCBI lineage: Eukaryota > Viridiplantae > Streptophyta > Magnoliopsida > Nymphaeales > Nymphaeaceae > Nuphar > Nuphar pumila. Next base: position 19,270,759 of record NC_143249.1, on the reverse strand, counting down.
CTTAGCAAAGCCCTTGTAGACTCTTAGGTGTAGTTGGTTGATCTAAATCTGGTCATTTGAATCTGCATCTCTGGTGAAGCTCCCACTGGATCATGTCCAGATTGACACCCATGTTTTGGCATTTCCCCCCTAAAAGTTTTGTCATTCCGTTCAAGCCAAATGGATCTCCAAGCGATTAGCAACCAACAATGCTTGGCGAAGATCCATTTGGGACCTTTCATTTGCAACTCATTTGCCAATAGTACATCCCTGAATGCGTAATTTGAGTCCATTTGCCGATTCGATGCAGCCCATACAAAATGATTTAGATTACTTAAAAAACTACAATCATTAAACAGGTGTGCAATAAACTCCTCTTCCAAGCCGCATATCTGACATTTGTTCACTAAATGAAATCTCTTGGTTTTAAAAAATTGAATCAGTTTTGATTTTTTCTTTCAGCAAAAGCCATGCAAAGGTAGAGCCCCTCGCAGGGAGACCCCCTCCCCAAAGGGTGCTATGCCCAATAAACTCATTGATATACTCCTATGCATGGGAGTGCCCACATATTTAAGAGGCAAAGTCATGAAGTGAAGTCTTAAAGCGTCTCACTGTCATCATTAAAAACAATTACCCGACTCTTCATCCCATTAATTTGAAGCCCTGTCAACTCTGAAAGGCAGCTTAAAATCAATTGGGAATAAAAAAATTTCCTCTGACATCTACCAAAAAATATGAATGTCATCTTCAAATAGGAGATAGAGAGAAGTTTGAAAAGCTAGGTACCTTGATACCTTTAAATAACCCTTGTTCACATGCTTAGATTCAAGAGACTAGAGAAACCTTGCATTACCAAGATGAACAGGAGGGGGGATAGAGGGTCTCCTTGTCTTGAACCACATGATGGTCTGAAAAATTTTACCCTTTTCTCTATTGATGTCAACTGCTATGAAAGTCGACGATAGGATGACTTTGACCCATGCTGCTCATTTTTTTCTAAACCCGAATTGGTCCAATCATCTTAGTAAAAATGACCATTTGCTTGAATCAAAAGTCTTTATTAAGTCAATATTAAAAACAAATATTTTTTTTATAAAAAATATGGATAGAATGAATTGCTTCGTAAGCCAAAAGCACACTGTCATGCAAACACCTACCCGGAATTAAGGAAGGCACATTGATTTAGGTAGATCACCGAAAGAAAGACCTTTCTTAATCGGTTGCCAAGGGCTTTAGTGACCATGAACTAAAAATTATCCAATGACTCATGCAAGCCACCAATAAGCTGCCTGGCTGTCCATTTGAGGGAGTGAACAAAATTGCATCTTGGCTGAATTTTTTCCATGCGGTCCAGTTCTATTGAAGCGAGCTTCGTTTCTGATATGGCGACAATATCAAAGTTTTCCGGCTTGATAAAGTTTGCCAGGAATTGTTTTTGGGGTCTGCTGCCCAAGCCCCTCAAGTTCCACATAACAAGCTTCATATCTGAATCAATGATGGTCTCCCGCACACCCAGTTCCCTTAGGACGACTTGCTGGCCTTATTATTCGATGAAGAAATTCATTGATTTTGAAGTTTCAATTCACAAACTAAATTCCTAGTTGCTTGCCAGCACAAACCATTTTTTATTAGCCTCATCGCCTCAATCAACATAGTTTCATCCAGGATCTCCCATAGTGATGGATTGCAACCCGATACCGGCTTCTCTTTGTTCTTGTCCATCACCAAAACCGTTCCAAATCAATCCACAAATTGCTAATTGGAATCGTAAGGATGCTAGGCTGAGCTGGTGCACCGCACAATGAAATGGGGTTTGTTGGAGCACACAGCGAAATAGAATAGGATCAGGTTCTTGATATAGGAAAACTGAAATATGTTTACCAACCAAATATGTTTGTTGGCATGAATCGAGATTTTCATAGTTTTTTTTTTTGCAAATCTAACCCTGAAGATGCATTCTGCGTGGTCCATTTGCTAGGAATTGATTGTTGGGTCATCGTAATCAGATCAAGAAATGTTATTTTTAATGCTTGAATATTTATGAAAATTCTAAACCATTGTTTTTTAACCCTTAAAAGATTCCAAGAATCCGTTCCTATAAATTTTTGAAAAAAAAGAAAAAAAACTATGAAAATCCTGGTTCATACCAGTATATATATATATATATATATATATATATATATATATATATATATATATATATATATATATATATATATGACAGCCACATAGAAGAGCAAAGTATGATATATACAGCAGGGATGTACAATGATTCATTAGATCGTGCTTGAAATTGATTACATATTTAAAAAGTTAGATAGCTCCTTAGTGCCTAAGGAATTTATTACTCTATGAAGATCCTAAATATACAATAGGAATTCCCTTATCTCACCATGTTCAGGTAATTCAATTGAGCCACAATACATGTGATTGCAACCACAGCAAAAAACCATTTTTGCCGATACCTTGCCTGGCATGTACCTTCAATTGTGAGTTTGATGGCAATTCCAATAGCTTTGATGCTCATTACCTGCAACAGATCACAACAAACATGTGATGCTCATTGTCACACAAATCAAATGGAATGACAGAATTCCAATGAAGTCTTCAGAACATAAAATTAAAGAAGTCATGCACAAGCTGACAATCAAAGGGAGTTACTGTGAGCCGGCCGATTAGAGATCATATGCTCAAGTACACCATTATGTTTGTTTGGCCATATCGGGGGTCAAGGTACAACATTAGTACTAGTGATAATGCAACCACTGATGCCGTATAAAGAAGAAATGCTGAAAATTTCACAGAAGCAAAAAATGAACATAAAACAGCATGAAGATGAATGTGCATTGTCAGTAACCAGAAGATCATCAGAATTTCACATTATAAAAAAGGAGTAGACATCAGGAATATACTCTAAAGGAAAGGTGATGAGATTTACCAAAAAAATACTATGTGATTTATTCAAGACTAGTAACATATCAGCAGTAGTTAATTCATTCGGCTACTAATTTTCTACTCAAGATTAGCCAGAGAGTCTAAACTTGTACACTGCTTCCTTACAATCTTGTAAACTCGCGCGTGTGTGTGTGTATATATATATATATATATATATATATATATATATATATATATATATATATATATATATATATAGAGAGAGAGAGAGAGAGAGAGAGAGAGAGAGAGAGTAATGCGCTGGTGCTGCCCTTTTTCTCATTCTGCCCCATAGTCCCCTTCAAAAATCATAGTATTTTGCATTTTTTCTCACATCTAACACCATAGATGTGATCTATAGGTTTTTAGTGGAAACCGGCTTTTAGACCACCGGAATCTGACCTGTATACAGGGTTTTTTGGTGATCCAAAATCAATGGCTATGAAGGCATCAATTTTTTTGGCTCATAAAAACTTTATATGGGGCCTAACGGGGCAGAACGAGAAAAGAGGGCCTAATATTCTCAGTTATATATATATATATATATATATAAGAGCAATTTCAAAAAGCCCGAGTTCAAACATCACCTCTGGCCAAAGTATACGATCCATCTCCAAAAATACATCAAATGTGGTACACCTGTCTTGGAGCACACTTTCAATTGAAAACAGGCCATCTGCATTTAACATATCGTAAGTTCTGGGACATGCAGGAAATGCTTCACACGTGAATAGAGACGGAAAATCATAAGACTTAATGAAGTGCCAAGACCCAATGCATTTCAGTATTAAAAAATAAAGTTCAAAATTGCATTGGTTTTACAAAATAACATAGAAGATGTGACAGAAAACCCAAAGAGCATGGTGTAAGTTCATTTGACCTTGTATATTCTATCAGCTTTGTCCATTGGAGAGATAAAGTTTCTGCTCTTCAGTGTCTTTGCAATTGCTGTTACTTGGCATACACAGTGTTGGAACTGAAAAATATTGCAACAAACAAAAAACCCACCAAGAACAGAAAAGGTGGGAGAAAGTGAGAAAAAATTACTAGCTATGGATAGCTCCAGGGGGTTAATTGATAGTTCCTTTAAATACAAGAACATAGAACTTCAGGAGCTACATTGCTGGGCCCTAATTAACTGAAAAAGTGGAGACCTCTCTAAGCTTCAAAACTTAGAACACCATACACGGGGGGCAACCAAATCAGTAGGGTTATGTTTTTCTCAACCAAAAATATGTACATCACCATAAAATATCTCAGAAATGAGGTACAAAAGATTTCATGTACCAGCCATGAAGAACACCAATGAATCCTCTGTTCAAGATAAGGAAAGATAACTTGGATTTTCAAAAGGCACCAATTCAAGACCCAAACAGATTTTCCAGCATCTAGCAAAGCAGAATTATCCACCAAATCATATTCATTACATTTCTAAGCATGTTAAAATGTAGGAAAAAAATAAATACCTCTTTGTAGCGGAAGCATAAAAATGATCGTTGATCTTCGTCTTGCTCAACGGATGTGTGCCCTCACTTGGAGAGAACGGTGAATCCACGAATCCAAGTGCCCCACGATGCACCGTCACCACAAAGATGGTCTCACCGTCTTCTTCTTGTTCTTATTCAAAATGTGCACTCACTGTGCACAAGATCTCTGCCTTTGTGTTTCACTGTGCACACTTTTCTCTCTCTCTGTTGTGATATCTCTCTCACACGCAAAGTGCACCAGTACCCTCTCCTCTCTCTTCTTTTGTGATTTTACGTAAAAGAGGAACAAAAGGAGAAGATGGAGAGGTGGGCGGTTTTCAAACTGCCCCCTCCTCAAATGGTGGGTCGGGTCTGGATCTCGCCCATCATGGGCAGACCCGGTACCCAACCCAACATTCTCTCACTCGCACATGATGAGAAGAAATCTTAAAAGAAGGAACACCATATGTGTTCAAATAGTGAATAACATCGGGTATTCGTACTGACAAATGGATCGTGCAACCTGTGAGCTTAAGGAATAGAGGCATATTGTGTACCGGTTAGTGTAACATAATAGCCTACACCTGCAAAAAATAAGATGACACAAGGTATACTTGCACAAGCTAGGTAAGAAGCTCATTGTGTCCTATATCAAATACATTTTTCACATTCTAGCATACTGAATCCCTCTGCATGTATTTATAGTGCAAAGCTATGCCAGACAAGGCCTTCTATTATGTCACATGTTTAATCATAAACCCAACATCCTCGGGATATGGTAAAATAAGCTAGCTTTTAACATGTGCATAATCTGAAAATGTTAAATGATCTTCCTTTCCAACATTCATTCTTTAATTCAAGATAAGTTGTTTTCCCAGACATGTTATTTTAGACCGAATCAGACATGACCTTAAGTAACATGCTAAAGTAGCAACACTCATCTTTCTCCTTAAAATAAGGTCAAAAGTCAATAAGGACATCAATATATATATATATATGTATATATATCAAGGAATCACGCAATGAAGAAGAAGGGATCATTCTTCATTTTCTTTTATGATCAACTTATAGTTATTGTGCGGCATATGTGGTATGACTCACATATTACGGTAAAACTATCTCACTCTAGTGAGTGTATATATACACCATAAATTCTTTGTCGTACAAATCTTTACTAGTTCAGTTTTTCCTCGAGAAACTAATTTGAGTCCTTGAGGATGCACATTCTCATGCAATGTTTATCCAAGTCCTCAGATCTGGTCAACCAGGTTACCCTTGACATTTAGATAGCAAGGTCGGTCTCTCCATATAGTTAAATATATATGAGACCTCATCCTAACCCAGTTAGGGGTGATGTATCCCATATACGTATATACGATGAATATCATAACTCATTGTACTCCCACTCTTTTGAGTTATTAACATATGATATCCCAAAAATCCAACATGCTTATTAATTTAGCAACCCTGAATTTTGTTACATCTCATCTCGCTCACAAGCAGCATCTGAGGCCATAAATTCGTGTGAGAAAATTTATCTCAAACCTGACAGTATACTCATATAGATGTGCAACATGCTATACAATAATCATAGAAGGAAATATGAATAACATTAGCATATCAAATCTTATAAATACCCATAGATTTTACATGCTTAACATAAGAATCTTTATTAATCGACTTAGTAAATGGGTCTGCCACCATATCTTAGGTATTAACATATGCCAATGCAAACTTGCCTTTAGATACAATATCACGCATATACTTGCATCTCGTGTTTATATGTTTGGTTATACTATGAAACTTGAGATTTTTGGCAAACGCAATTGCCGCTTGATTATCACAGAATAAAGTCACTAGCAGTTTTGCATCAGAAGCGACTCTAAAATGTTTGATAAATCTCCTTAACCAAACACATTCCTGCACTGGTAACGAGCCTGCAATAAATTCAGCTTCCATTGTGGACAAGGTTACACATGTCTACTTCTTGCTACACCAAGATATAGCACCATTGTTCATCAAAAATACATAGCCAGACATAGATTTACTCTCATCAGGGTCCCCGCCTCAATCTGCATTCGTATAGCCTACTATACACATGTTACCACCATGGTAGCAAAGAACTGAATCTGATGTGCCTTTAAGATATCACATAATCCTCTTGACAACCTTCCAATGCACTTGTCCTAGATTAGTTATATATCTACTCACCAACCCTACTGCATAGCATATGTCAGGTCGGGTGCACATCATTAGGTACATCAGACTGCCTACTGCACTGGAGTAAGGGATTTTGGATATAGCTTCTATTTCTTTTGATTCTTTTGGACACACCTTAAGACTTAAATCATTCTCTTTTGCAATCAGAGTATCTATGGGTTTACAATCTTGCATATGAAATCATTCTAAGACCTTCTTTATATAAGACTCTTGTAAAAGAGAAAGAAGTCTTTTTGAACAATGTCTTTTAATCCCTATGCCCAGCAGAAAGCATGCTTCACCCATGTCTTTCATTTCAAAATGAATAGACAACCATTCTTTAATGGTTTTCAGAAACTCTAAATGATTACTAGCCAATAAAATATCATCCACATATATAGTTAGAATTACAAATTTTGGACCTTGACGCTTAAGATAAACATAGTGGTCTTCATCAATCATAGCAAAGTCATTGCTCATGATAGTCTCATGAAACCTCAAATACCACTGTCTAGATGACTGCTTCAATCCATAAATGGATTGTTTGAGCTTGCATACTTTGCACACAAATCTAGCAGTAACAAACCCCTTGGGTTATTCCATGTATATTTCTTCATCCAGTTTTCCATTTAAGAATGCAGTCTTAACGTCCATTTGATGTAATTCTAAGTCCATATATGTTGACTACAAGAGAAAATGTCTCCTCATAGTCTATCCCTACCATCTGTGTGTATTCTTTAGCAACCAAACATGCTTTGTATCGCTCGATAGATCCATCAGCATTCCTCTTAATATTGAGAACCTATTTGCTTCTAATAATTTTTCTTCCTTTTGAAAGATTAACAAGATCTCAGACCTCATTGGATACCATGCATTTCATTTCCTCTTCCATTGCCTTGTGCCATTCATCCCTTTTAGAATAAGATAGAGCATCTCTAACACTCTTAGGTATCTCATCATCTTGGGGCATAACCACAAAGGCTTCCCTTTCGATTTGGAATCTCTGACGAGGAATTCTCTTCCTTAAACTCTTTCGAGTTGCCAGATCATCATCAAAGTCAATATCCACTTGAGTGTTACTCCCACTATCCAATAGTGGTATAGACACATCCTCTTGTGTCTCTAAAACATGATGATCAATCTCTTTAGATTGATCTGAATCATCCAATTCATAGAATTGGAAATTATGCTATATCTCTCATCTGTTAGGAAAATCACTCTCAATAAATGTGGCATCTCTCGAATCTATCTTATAAATACTTTCGTCTGTATTCTCTCCTAAGAATACATATCATTTTGAATGTTTATAGTATCTTATAAAGATACACTTCTTTCCCCTAGGACTCAATTTTCCATGTGGATGGGAAAGACCATGGACATATGCAGCAGACCCTCAGGGTCTGAGATAAGCGAAATCAGGCTTTCTGTCTGTCCATAATTCATAGGGAGTTGAAGAAATAGATTTAGTTGGTACATGATTTAATACATGGGTTGCAGTCAACAAACAATCACCCCAAAAAGAAATGGGTAAATTTGCCTACGCTATCATGGACCTGACCATCTCTAAGAGGGTCTTATTCTTTCTTTCTGCAACACCATTTTGTTGTGGAGTTTGAGGAGTAGTTAATTGTTTATCTATCACATCCATGATCTGTACTCAAAGTCTTGATCCTACGATCAAGTTGATTATCTACCATGTTCATAAAGGATCTAAAGCAATCCAATGCTTCAAATTTATGTGAAATTAAATACACATGGCTAAATCGTGTATAATCATTGTAATGAAATAAGATGCTCTATACCTCGATGCTACATTCATTGGTCAACATATATCATAATGAATTAATTGAAGAGAATAGGTTGCTCTAACTGTCTTTCCAAAAGGCAATCGAGTCGTTTTTCCAGCGAGACAATGCTCACATATAGGTATTTCAATCTTCACATAGGATCCCAAAAAACCCTCTCGTTTGAACCTATCCATTTTCTTTTGCCCTATATATCTAAGTCGAGCATGCCATATAGATACATTCATATTCATATTAGTAGCAGTTGAAATAAGAGAAAAACATTCATCACTAACATTCAAACTTTTAAGTTCTGTACCCAACACATAGAAATCATTCATCAAGAAACCAAAAGCAACTAAAGTGTGTCCACAAAGGATGTCAACATTGACATCTCAAAACACAAGTTTATAGTTTAACATAGACAAAGCAGAAACTGAAATCAAATTTCATCGAATCTCTGAAACATGCAGAACATCATGTAATAATCAAGATCGTCCTTCTCACAAATCCAATTTGCAGGTTCTGATCCTTTTGACTTCTGCTTTAGTGTTGTTTCCCAAGAACAACCACTTCGAACCAGATGGCATCTTCTTGTATTCGATGAAGTTTGTAAGGTCATTGGTCACATGGTCGGTGGTTCCTGAGTTTAAAATTCACATAGGATTAGATTCAACAATTAGTGCACAACTACAAACATTTGCACATAAATCAGGAGTTATAAGAGAATGTACCTCCTGCTGCTCATGACATTCACGAGCATAGTGACCAAAATTGGCTCACTTAAAGTATTTTGCATTCACCTTATTTTTCTTGCTACCACGCTTTCCAGAGCGCTTATAAAACTTCTTTTATTGCTCTTTGTCTTGTCACTTCTAGTCACCATTCTTAAACTTTCTTGGTCCATAAAATTTCTTCTTAAAAGATTTTGGCCTCTTCGAGCTTTCTGCCACATATGCCCTCATGCTAGATGGTTGAGTCGCTTCTAAGAGATCATTTTCTAGCTCTACATGACGAGCAATATCATCGAAAGTCTTAATACTCTCGTTATGAGTCATATTAATTTTTATATGCTCCCAACGGTGTAGCAGAGAGTGAATCACAGCATGTACCTGTTGTTCATCTGTAAGGCTATGTCCTGCACTATTGAGCTCTCTTATCATATTTGCCATCTCCTTGAGATGTTGGCTCATAGTGTGCTAAGGGGACTTTCTGTAGGAATCGAACCTGATGGCCAACCTTCTAAGATTTTTGGATGATGTTCCCTGAAACTTATCTTTAAGGGTCATCCATATCTGTTGAACAATCTTATAATGCTCAAATTGGCACATGATGTCATCCTGTATAGAACATAGCATGGTGACACACACAACAATATTCATGCATTTTCATTTCTCATAGGTTTTCATGTCCCTACGAGATTGTACCCCATTACCATTTTCAGGTCGTTCTACAGTATGGTTGAGAGCCTCCAAGGTCTCATCCTCCCCTAGTTAAACTGAATCTTTCTATGTCATATATCATAGTTATCACCATTCAGTTTCTCAATCCATGCTAAGTCCATTATGGATTTGCTTGGTGCAGCCATATCCTAATAAAGATACAATGTGCAATTATGTTATTCATACATGTTGTGATCTAATCACTAGCACATCTATATGCAGTCATAATCACACGATTAGATAATATATAATTTCTCTCAGGGTATGGAATCGAAAGCTCACTGCGTTCACAATCATCTTCCACTTTCCTTAAGATGATTATATTAATCTAAACTGTATTATAACTGTATTAATAACGTATTAACTCATAGAGTAAGTACTTTCAAAGTACTTCAAACTCCTCAAATAATCAACATGATCACATCACATACATTCTTATACATATTTAAAATATGTATGCATGCATCAAATATGTATAAATGCATGACATAAATTTTAAAAAATGGTTTTACGGCACCAGCCGCAGGGCATGAGCCTCTGCCCACAAGGACCCTGGCTGAATGCTAGGATCCGGCCCAAAAAAAAGCAGGGCATGCGACCCTACCGTAGTGGGTTTGGTAGGAGGCCGGGCCTACGTTGCAGCGGTCCACCTGGTCGTAGGCCAGATCTGCTGCCTAGCCGGAGGCCGAGTCTGTGGATGCAGTGGCCTGGTCGGAGGACGGGCCTTTGGCTGCAGTGGCCCGCCTGGCCAAAGGCCTAGCCGTTGAGTCTGGTCGGAGGTCGGGCCTGGCCCATGTACTACAATTGGCCGATCTCTCGCCTTGGCCATGCGACCACTATCACACGGTAAAAAACAACAATTTTTTTTTTATTGTTGTATGGCAGCTATGCCACGTGCGTTCACCATGAACCCACATGGTCCCAACTATGTGCATACGAGGGACACACCCGCAAACAAAATGGCATAAAAAAATTGTCGCTCTGATACCAATGTAGGAAAAAAATAAATACCTCTTTGTAGTGGAAGCGTAAAAACAATCGTTGATGTTCGTCTTGCTCAACGGATGCGTGCCCTCACTTGGAGAGAACGACGAATCCATAAATCCAAGTGCCCCACGATGCACTCTCACTACGAAGATGACCTCACCGTCTTCTTCATGTTCTTATTTAAATTGTGCACTCACTGTGCACAAGATCTCTCTTCGTGTGTCTCACTGTGCACACTTTTCTCTCTCTATTGTGATATCTCTCTCACATGCACAGTGCACCAGTACCTTCTCCTCTCTCTTCTTTTATGATTTTACGTAAAAGAGGAACAAAAGAAGATGGGGAGGTTGGCGGTTTCCAAACCGCCCCCTCCTTAAATGGTGGGCCGGGTCCGGATCTTGCCCATCATGGGCGGACCCGGTACCCAACCCAACATAAAAGGTGGAGAAGGATCCTCATCACCAGGTCTCTTAAGATGGTCTGAGAATATTAGAGGTCAGCGAAGAGGCCAATAATTTTGGATTATCACATTCCAGCTTATATTATCCTTGTCAAGGTCTTCTTTGCTTGCACCTTTTGTATAAAAGAATTTTGTTATTGATGAATCAGTGAAAAGGAATATTAAAATAGCGTGTAGATTTTTTTTTACAGATACTGACCAACATTTTGATTATTGTTGTAAAAATTAGGAGTAAATATGATCATTTCCCAGGGCAGTCCATCAGCATTGCATACCATACAGAGGAAGCTCAATCAAATTCGGTTTAGTACGAGGAGGCCAGGTTGTACATTCTTCAATACGAATCCACCGACGGCTTTGAGTTCCTCCTATACAGGACACAAGTGGCTGATACTAAGGAATTCAATATCACGTCCCTTAGTGCAGATAGGACGTGTAGTAGGCTTCCTGCAAAATCATGCAACAACATATAATTAGCAACATAGAAAGCAAATGGCATATGACTTCTATTGTAACGCCCCAACTTTTTATAGTAAAAATTTTGGAGTAATTTTTTTTTTTAAATAGCGGAAGTGTGAAAAACACAAGTCGGGTGCATTACAGGGTAAAAACAGAGAAGTACCAAAAACATACCATTCATTAATTGAAACATTAATGACATTAAGTACATCTCATAATAGAAATGTAAATCTACTACTCAGAGTTCAAACAGGAAACACTGAAAAACTGAGATCTCTTGACTACTTCCAAATGCGACGCCACGATACTCCATTTATGCGTTGCCTGAAAAACATTTAAAGCAGAAGGGTCAGACTCCCCTGTCTGCGTAAGAAGCAATGTATTTATATGTGGTGCTTAGTGTTCTGTGTACAAATATGTGCAACAACAACATATATAACTAGCATGGAAGTTTATATCATTCTAAGAAGATAATTATGATTTCTAATTCATGATATAGTGCAAAAGATGACTGAACTAAAGGTATATTTATCTACATTAGTACAAGTTGTAGATTCCACAAGTTTCACTAAAGCCAAATCAATAGTATATAATTCTTCAGAGATAAGTTTCTAGTCAACTTAAATTATTTAATGCTTATCTTACTCTTACCCTGTGGGTACACACAGGCATATACCTTGTAGCGGACCAAGACAATACAGTGAGACACCTAGCTCTCATGAAAACACAAACGTCCACGAAGTACATACCACCTACCCTCTCCAAGGTAGACCATGGGTCCAGTAACATATACCGTCTTTCAGGTATACCCAGAGCCCAGAGAATCCGGTAACATATACCGCTTTTCAGGTATACCCAGAATCTCGAAAGTTTTATGTTTATGTTATCATTTACCATCTTATTTATAATCACGTGCGAATCATCACACCACGAGGGGTCCGGTAACATACATCGTCTTTCAGATGTACCCAGAACCCTAGGAAACCAGTAACATATACTGTTTTTAGGTATACCCAGTATCCCGGGAAACCAGTAACATATACCGTCTTTCAGGTATACCCAAAATCCCATAAGTATTATATATGCATATTTTTTAATTTTATTTATTCTTATGTGCAAGTTATTGCACCACAGGGGTTTTCCAAAATCCCAACCCACATTCAGGGTGATCTTAGTGTATGCACATTACCCACTAGAAGCCCAATAGGCGGCAACCATAATTTCTCAGAATTCTGGTTCAACTTTGTGTCGAGTACTTATATATTCGGCATTTTAAATTTTTTGTTTATGAGCTCGAGTGTACGTTTCGTACCCCCATTGGTTACGTCACAAATGGCATTATCCAACTTTATCATTTCTTAAGTGCTTGTTTGGCACTCCCAACATTTAGCGAAACCACATGTTCATTTTTGAACTCTTATATTGTCCTGAACAAGAAATGATCTTCGTTGTGCAAGTATCTGTATCATGTGTGTTTCATGTATTAGACATGATCCTAAAGTCCATATGTGAATCACATATTTAGTTTACCATCAAAACTATTTCCTTCATAGATATTTCAATTGCATTTCACCTAAAAAGTCTTTAGGAGAACTTTTCTAAAAGAACCCTTCATGAAAATCATTTTAGAAAACTCTTTACTTAATTTTTTTATGTTTATTAGTCGACCAATAGACTCCCCGATCGACCAACCTTTTTGCTTCAAATCTTCTAAGTAAAAACGTTATTTTTTTGTAAAATTAGTCGACCGAAGAATTTATCAGTCGACCGGACAGAATGTCTGTTTTCTGGAAAAAATTTAGCAGCAATCGACTGAAGGGTTTATCAGTCGACTGATCATAAAATTAGTCGACCGAAAGTTTTATCAGTCGACCGGACAGAATGTCCATTTTCTGGAAATATTTAGCAGCAGTCGACTGAAGGGTTTATCAGTCGACTGATCAGAATATCAATTTTCTGGAAATTTTAGCATTAGTCGACTGAAGGTTTTATCAGTCGACTGATCAGAATATCTGTTTTCTGGAAAATTTTTAGCATCAGTCGACTGAAGGTTTTATCAGTCGACTGATCAGAATATCTGTTTTCTGGAAAAAAATTTAGCATCAGTCGACTGAAGGTTTTATCAGTCGACTGAACATATTATCAGTCGACTAACTATTGTTCCAGTCGACTAATTTTGCCGTTTTTCTGTAACTTTTAAAAGGGTGTATCTTTTTATTTTTCAAACATTTTGATCATTCTAAATGGACTGTTTTGCCACCCCTTTCATCTTCAATGTATGGGATCTTTCAACTATAAATATGAGTGCATTCCACACTAAAAAACATCAAATCCAATCGAATTACCCAATATGAATGATATATATTTATTTTACCATGATGTGAAATAGCAATCACGTATACATAACTTCAGACTTGATTAAGACCATTCAATCTACAAAGTAGGAAAGGTGTATTGAACAAGAAAATACAACCAAACAATAATTTCATGAATAATAATCCAAGATACGTAAGGTTCCACGCCATTTGCCTACTTTATTTTTTTTTTCGATCTTGAATCTGTCATGGCTAACACCCACACCAAAAATATATGCATCTTCCTACATAGATTCGAACTGTAGGTTTTGATATGAGTACTACCTATTACCAGGCACACACATAGGAACAAAATGCCCTTACAAAGAACACCACAGTGCCCCAACGTTGGCCAAGGGTGAGAACCATTGGCTGAACCACTACATGTTGACCTATTGGCGAGTAGGTGTTTCAACTCATGCCACCTGGGTCTCAAGGCCCTAAACATACCTACATATAGGTGGTGCTTGTCACGTAAACTCCATGATATTGCAACATAGATGTGCAACAAGGCATCAACCACTTACATACAAATAGCAATGCTCCTTACCTCTTTGGAGTCTCACGACGGCAAGGCTGCAACCCCTTCTCTTCATTAGAGCGGCACCCTACGCCGATAATGGATGTTCATGCGTTCAGCAAGGGAGGTCCACACAGTCCAACAATGGAGGTCGACCACCACCGTGAGAGAGAGAGGGAGAGAGAGAGATATACGTCTAATGTAACTCCTTACCAAAAATCTCTCATTTAACTCCTCTATTTAGGGGGAAGTTACCAAATTTTCAAAGCATTTAATCTTCACCCAAATCTTACGTTTTTTGTTGGGATAGCATCTCTTCCGATTTTGCTCTTTACTCCATGTGTCATTTTTTTCAACTTCCACTCTCTTTTTTCCTTATTGTGGTACCCCTCATCCCTTGATGCATGGGATTCTCCTCTATCTTTGGTAAGGTGAGAGGAGTTGCTCACGTTTTTTGTGGAGAGAGACCAAAAAGGTAGGGTTTAATTTGAGCCCACATTTTTACCCTTTTCACCAAGGTAGAAATCATCACTTTCTTGTGAAAAAAATAATTTGTTCATAGGGGGTTTTGAACTTGGGTTGTCGTATCACACACCGTGTGTCTTACCACAACACCACACCATCACTTGGTGTTTACTTTTGCAAAAATATTCTTTTTATGTCATATTGGGGCATTTTTTTTGTTGATGGATTTCTTCCATTTTCAAGTGGATTTTTCACCCGTTGGTTCTAAACTTGCACTCGGTTACTTTAAATGTGCTTTGGATCTCACGCTATCATCCCGAAACCATCGGGTTTCCTTACTTGGACTCGTGAACCGGGTCGGATCATCGGATCTTGTCAAAGTCCGGATCCAAGTACCCTTTCCAGTATTCGTTTTTGGGTTCGCTCGACTGGCCCGCAAGCCTCAAAATCACATTGAATATCTCATAAACCATATTATCTCACGTAAACACACATTTTTATTTCATTGAAAATTCTTTAAAATTCATGGGTTTTACATCTATTCATAGTTCTATCTCTTGAGCAATGCAAAGTTATAAAATTAATTGGAATTACAAACAAAAAAGTTATGTTTGCTCCTCACCTCAAGGTGTAGCAATCCCATTTACTCTTCTTACAAACAGCAGTTTCATCCTGTTGGGATAGCAAATCCCAACAAAGGTTTTAAGCAAAATTATGAATGTAGTTCCATTTTTCAAGTTATCTTTATTACATGCTTTTCTGTGAGTATTTGTAACAGGTGAACTCTATCAACCTCAATACGGAAAGGCAGATCTCTATACTGGCTCTATATTAGATAGTTCAAAAGGAAAATGTCATCATAGATAAATGCTAATTAGAATAACTGAAATCAGATGGCTTCTAGTAGGTTTTCAGGAATTTTGTCAGCTCGGACAACTTCATATGCCTTTCAATATGTATATTTGTATTGCAAGAAAAAACTGAATCCATGCATAGAAAGAGTTTAACAGTCGGATGTTTGCTCTTCACCTGTCATTGGACTAGAATCATGTAGATAAAGATTCATCTTGGTTGGTACTACGATATATGGATTAGTGCAATAATCTTTAAGCATGCCACAGTCTTAACCTTTTGCAGAAGAATTGTAGGATATGAATGCAGAATGTCCAAGCCAGAGTCCACATAGTAGAATGAGATACATGTATTGCCTAAATAGTCGCCCTTGCCTTGTATAAATACTTTGTATTCTTTCTCTCTTGTAACAGTCGAAGAAGAGTAATAAAGTTTTCTCTGGGCGGTCGTGGTTTTTTACTCTCTCAAATTTAAGGAGAGGTTTTTCCACGTAAATCTTTGTGTCTTTGTTGTGTTTAGTTTGATCGCTCTTGTTTATTGTTTCCTTCGATTGTTTCTTGCTTGCAGTTTTCCTAAGAGTCTAACTTTATCCCACAAAAATAGTAACTAGGACATTTTAAACATGATCCAAAGGTTAATTGTACTTTTCAAGCTTAGATCTATAAAAATCAAGTGCATAGTAATGGTGGAGTAGTACCATATAAGCTGGCTTAACGAGCTTAATGAAACTCATTTGCTCAATGAAGTTCGGATGGTTCAAACAATGATCAAGTTTGGGCTCGGTGGCCAGGATTGGTTCATTTATATCATGGATGAGCTAGGGTTGAGCCCCTGCCTCGTACAAGCTGTCTTGTGGCAACCTTTTTTGCCATTAACATGCTTTCTACTTGCTTTCCTTATTTAACTTAGTGTACTTAGCATTTATTCAACCATTTGTGTTTCTTGCTCGCATTTCATGCATTATTATAAAATTCACTTTTCGTTGATATCGATCAATGATGAGCATATTAAACAACGTGACACTTATGAGTTGTAATTAAAAGTTTACCTTGCTTCTAAAGTAATTGATTAGGATAATTTTTTGTCATCTTTGAAGCACTTCTTTTGCCTCTTATAGTTCTTGTAAAAGGAGTGAATGCATATATGTGTTTATTCTTTTGGTTT
Organism: Nuphar pumila; assembly: GCF_984573655.1. Lineage (NCBI taxonomy): Eukaryota > Viridiplantae > Streptophyta > Magnoliopsida > Nymphaeales > Nymphaeaceae > Nuphar > Nuphar pumila. Next base: position 19,253,694 of record NC_143249.1, on the reverse strand, counting down.
CCAATGCAATATAATTTAATTAAGGATTAGATACATAGTCACAATCATCAAGATCCCTTAGTTAAGATGTAAAGTACTATATCTTTCTTAATGAACCATGAGAGAGTAGTTATGGATAGCGGGCCCAGGGCCCATACACATAACCACCCTTGGTATCCATTTGAATACACCCAGAATTGAGATGTGCATGAGGTCATAGCCTGAGATCTTAGGATCTGAGATTAGTAGTGGATTTTCGTAGGGCTGGTAAATGAGTTGAACCTAGACTGTTTGGGCTCAGCCCATTAAGGGTGAATCAACTCATGCTAGGCTCACGAACTTATCATGAGACAAACACTGAGCTGAGACCAAGCTTGTTACCAGCTGATCACGACCCTTGTTCATGGTCTGATCATATATGCTTTATGAGCTGCTCATGGCCCGACTTGCCAAGCTCACTTTACAAGCTCCAATGAGATTTGGACAAGCTAGGCTCACGTGCAGCTAAGGGATGCACACGAGCCGAGTTTGCCTGAGTTGGCTTGACTTGGCTCGTGAAGGAAAAACAGGTTGTTCAAACCGAGCGTGAACAACCAGGTTCAGGATCAGCTTGAGACGAGCTCAAGCACGGCTCGACCTGGCTCAAGCACGGCTCGGCCTGTCTCAAGCTGAAAACTTTTTGAAAGAGACGCAAACAGTGAGATTTGAACTCACGTCTCTTCAAAAGTTGAGATATGAGTTGACCACTAAAATAAGATATATTTTTGCATTAATAATGTGAACAAAATATATAGATATATAAATCTAATTTGTTTATATAACTATATGAACCGAGCTTATTCAAGTTGGACTGTTAGTTCAAGCTCGACTCGTTTATGTGTTCCGAGCCTGGAACCTTGTTGAAGCTCGGTTCATTAATTTTTTTAAACGAGTTCAAGCAGAGCTTAAACGAGTCGAGCCTGAGCTTGCTTGGCTCGTTGGGCATCCCTAATGACAGTAGGCAAAAATAAAAATAATAAAATTAATTGAACTTTAAACTAGATTAGCCAAGCTCAAACTGGTGTTGGCATTTTCTGTAAAATCAAACACAGAAATGGTGTACCTGTAGTTGCCATGGTGTGCGAGCAGAGTATTTGGCGTTATCCTCAGTCGGTCGACGCCCATGATGAGCCCTGGCCTTAGGTTGACGGTGAGCAGAATCCTTTACCACGTAAGCCTTATGTGCTATTTGGGGTAGGCTAATTGCTATGAATCTCTCATCATTTTTATGGCAGCCTACCCCTTATATAATGGGAGAAATAGGCAGTTACGTGAATATGGTATCTCCACATTTACGTAACTCCCACCCACTATCCCCATTATGTGACCCACTATTGTGACCCACTAATGGTGTCAAACCGGGTCACCCTGTAGGTTTGACCCAAACCCATTATGTCTAACATTCTCCCACTTGACCCATTGATACCAAAAGTTCACTAAATTAATGTATATACCGTTATCTCGATTTAATTCTTTATGTGGGTTCACATGCTACCCTTTATCATAAGGATGGATCATATGAATCATGGAGATGAACATTCTTTTATGAAATGTCATATTCCTATGTATTACACTATAATTCACCTTTAGTGATTAAGCATATTAAAATTACCTTTATGAATAGGTTGGTCTCTTACCTATTATATTGGTTCTTTAATATTATCATTATGTTATTCTCTCTAACCCATATAAGAGATTCTTTATGCAAAATCAATAATTTACAAAGCTATAGAGAATCAAATTCATATATACAAATGTAAATACTTAATGTATTGTCATACATAAGAAGAAATAAAAAAGACTCATCCACTTTACATATTGGGAATACAATCCCAATGATAGCCCTTTAGTAAGAGGATCCACAATCATTTTCTTCATCCCAATTGTATCAATACATACTGGATGATTCTCAGTCCTTTCTTTAATAATAAAGTATTTTAAATCCATGTGTCAACGTGAGGTTGAGCTCTTGTTGTTATTTGAAAAAGACACGGCTGCTTCATTATCACAAAAGATCTTTAGTGGTCTCTCAATATAATCCACTATACCAAGACCCATAATGAAGTTTCTTATCCAAATGGTCTATAATGAAGTCTCGTATAAAGCAATAAATTTTACCTCTATGGTATGAGCAGCAGTGGTAGACTGCTTTCCACTTCTCCATGAGACAACACAACCCGCTAATAGGAAAATGTATCCAGTAGTGAATTTTATACTGTCAATACACCCTCCTAAGTCCGCATCAGAGTATCCAACAACCTCTAGGTGGTCAACTTTTTTATAGGTCAACATATAGTGTTTTGTTCCTTGTAAATAGCGCATGACCTTCTTCGCTGCCTTTCAGTGCAATGCTTGGATTTGACTGATCTACCAAGCATTCCTGCAACAAATGCTATATCAGGTCGAGAGCAGGTCTGCACGTACTGCAAACTCCTAATTACCGAAGCATATAAAACAACATTCATCTGAGCTTTCACAATATCATCTTGAGGACAATCCTTTAAGCTCAATTTATCCTCTTTCACTATAGATGCCGAACTGAGAGAACAATTCTATATCCCATATCTTTTAAGAACCTTAAGGATATAGGATTTCTAAGAGAGGCTAAGGACATCCTTAGTTCTGTCACGACGAATCTCGATTCCAAGGATATATGTAGCCTCACCCATGTCCTTTATATCGAAATGAGAGAAAAGAAAATATTTTATCCATGTAATAGACTCAAATCATTAGTTGTAAAAAGAATATCGTCAACATATAAAATCAAAATTATGAACTTACTTCCACTAGTCTTTATGTAAATGCACTGATCAACAATCTTTTCAGTGAATTCAAAGTTCATAATTACTTGATTAAACTTTTTATACCACTGGCAGGAGGCTTGTTTAAGTGCATAAATTGACTTATTCAATTTGCAAACTAAGTTATTCGAGTCATCTATACTGAAACCAGAAGGTTGTTGCATGTATATTTTCTCATCCAGATCCTCATTCAGGAAGGCAATTTTTGCATTCATCTGATGTAGCTCTAAATCAAAATGAACTACGAGGGTCATGATTATCCTTAACAACTCCTTAGTTGAGATAGGAGAAAAAGTCTTATTATAATCAATGCTTTGTATATGTGTGAAACCTTTTGCAACAAGCCTAGCCTTGTACCTCTCCACATGACCTTTAGAGTCTGTTTTGGTCTTACAGACTCATTTACAACCAACAGGTCTAACTTCATCAGATTGAGGTACAAGATCCCACACTTGGTTCTTTGCCATAGAGTCAAGTTCTTCTTTCATGGCATTGATCCAATGTATTGATCTTTTACTTTCAATGGCTTCTGCAAATGTGAAGGGATCTTTATCAATGTCTATGAAATCATTCGACTCTTGTAAATACACCACATAGTTTGGATGGATAGCATATTTCTTTATTCTCGTGGACCTCCATACATGTGCTACAGGTGGTTCAAAATGAGCCTATGTATCATGTTGTTGTTGTATATCCTCATCAACAACCGGATCTAGTTGGGATCGATGTTCATTGACTAAACTTTCTTACATTATCCAAAGAGACAATGATAGAAAAAATCGGGTCTTTATCCTTAGCAGGTGTGAAACCTGAATCCTGCATTTCCTCAAAATTAATATTTTGAGATGCATCTATCTCAACAGAACCGTTTTTAAGAAATTTTGCTCTATCTATTTCCACTATCTGTGGTATATGAGATAGACAATAAAATCTAAAGCCCTTTGACTTTTCTAGATAACCAATAAAGAAACCACTAGTCGTCCTAGGATCAAAGACTTTTATATGTGGGTTATACAATTTAGCTTTTGTTGGATATCTTCATCTGCGCATATATGACAAAGAAGGTTTCTTACCTCTCCATAACTCGTAAAGAGTCTTTTGAACAACCTTTATAGGAACCTTATTCAAAATATGCATTGTTGTCCTAAGAGCTTCACCCCCATAAGGTCAAAGGAAGGTTTGAGTGATTCATTATTGTTCGAACCATTTCTTTAAGCATATGATTTTTCATTTCAGCTATACCATTCTGGTAAGCACTACCAGGCGTGGTATACTGACGTACAATGCCTTTCTCTTTTAGAAACCACACTAATGGCCCTTCATTTTGTCTCATCTCAGTAAAGCGACCATAATATTCGCCACCGCTATCACACCTGACAATCTTAATAACTTCACCGGTTTGTTTCTCTACTTTTTTCTTGAAGCCTTTAAAAATCAGAAAGACTTGAATTTTCAAATAATAAGTAGAAAAACATATACCGTGAGTAATCATCTATAAATGTGACAAAATACTTTTCACCTGTATAACATGATGAAAAAGGGTCACATACATCCGTATGCACTATTTTCAACTTTTCATTGCTGTGTTTGACATATTTCTTATATGTGTTAGACTGTTTAGCCTTTTTGCAGTCAACACATGACTCTATATTCATAAAATCAAGGGATCCAAGGATTCCCTCTTTCACGAGTCTTTTGATTGTCTCTTTCGAGATGTGTCCTAACCTCCAATGCCAAATTAGATAAGATTGATCATCCTTTAGGTCACGTTTATTGCCAATCATTGTGTTCTCAATGGAGTGAGATTCCTGAATTTAGAATTTGATTTTAATTGATATAAACCATCACACATATATGCAAAACCTATATTCATTAAATTTTTTAAAATTATAAGCTTGGAATTTTCAAATTTAAATACAAAGCCAAACTTATCAAGTTTTGAAATTGAAATCAGGTTCCGACTATAGGATGAAACATAGAATGTATCGACCAAATCCAATATGAATCATAACTCCAACACAATTCTGCAGGTTCCAACGTTCTTGACATGTGAACGCATCCTATTTCCAGAAAAGATGTTTTTCTCATGCTCTGTTGGTTCCCTCTTGTTCAGAAATGTCTGCAAAGAGTTGACAATGTGTACCATGGCACCAGAATCAATCCACCAACTATGCAATGAAACATGAATTAAATTACACTTATGAGAAACGAATGACTTATTACTTTTATTTTTAAGCCACTTCTTATACTTTAAATAATTCACCTTCTTATGCCTCTTCTTCTTGCAGAAGAAACACTTCATAGAAAAGCCATTTGACTGGGATTTAGCTTTCGCCTGAGAGTTTGAACTCTCTCTAGTGGCTTTCTTATGATTCTTCTTCTTGAAGGAGTTTTTCTTTAGCCTCGACCTCTATTTATTCCTATAAAAGACCATATGTGTACTTGGCACCCTCTCACCCTTCAATCTTTTCTCTTTTTCAACACACTTGGCCAAGAGGTTATTAAAAGATCACTCATCATTATGTATGTTGTACGAGATTTTGAAGGGTCCATACTTAGTAGGTAACGAGGTTAAGATTAGATGAGCCAAGGAGTCAGAGATGGCAAACTTCATGTCATTCAATTGAGTTGCAATATTCCTCATTTCTAAAATATGTTGTTGGATGTGACTGTCGTCAGAATATTTCATAGACATTAATTTGGACATGAGTGTATTGTCCCTTGCCCAATTGTTTTGGGATGAAGGCGTAGTTGTTGTTGTTGTTTGTTGTTGAGTGTATTGTCCCTTGCCTTATTAAAAGTGTTGAATTGAGCCTCAATGGCTCCCAAAAATTCCTTGATTGTCCTGCAATAAGGAATGACACCTCAAATATTCTTAGCCACCCGAGATTGCAAAAGCAACAGGCTAAGTCTGTTTGAGCACTTTCACTTCAGGCAGCCTTCTGATTGGTTGTACTCAGCTTTACAGGAGTGGGAGGTTCGTCAATTCTAAGGGCGAGATCTAAATTCATATAGTCCAAAGTGAATAACATGATTTCTTTATAATATGAAAAGTTAGATCTGTCTAAAAGGAAAATACTACTAGAATTGTCGATAAGGAAGGAATCTGATACAACAAGAAACAAAAATGGAAAGACATTACTATTATTGTTCAGACAAGACTCATGTTGAAAAGGTAAAGGTGAGACCCTTTATTTTCACCTTTTCCGAGACAAGCATAGTTGAGTCATTATCATTTCACTTTGGTGGAAACAACAATACTCATAGTTGCTTAGTCTCTTCTCAAAGAATTGACTTCAGTTGTTGAAACTAGCAGATCATGTATCTAGAGGTAATTCAGCACTATAACTTTGGGTACGAACATGCTTCATTGTCTGGAATACACATCTATTATCACACCCTGTGTAAATTTGGAACACAACGACCTACCTTTGGATATAATCAATGTTTCATAAATTTACACACAATCATAATAACAAATCTTAATACGGTTTAAAGAATACTTAATCAACATAACTCAGATCACTTTGGTGATTACATGAATTAGTCAATCAAGATTTTTTACCGAAAACATATTCGTAGTATGGAGAACGCCCATGCACACATGTAAATGCATCTATATTCATGACAAAAAAATACAAGTTCATGCTTCAACTAATATGCATAAATTAATTGTCATGAATTTAGTTATAATTCATGCTTAAAACCGTCACGCATAACTTAACTAACACAAAACATATGAATTAACAAGCATAAGTCATGCATTATTTAGAATAAATACTTTATAAAACATGAAAAATAACAAAAGCATGCTCATATGGGTAAAACCCGGAATCCTCAAGTAGGAGCCGGTCTGAAAACACCATGAATCGGTCTAAAACAACCCCAAATCGGTCATCTAATGGTCTAAACTGGTTCTAAACCTTATAGACCGGTACAAAAAATGAACGAAAGTTTATAAAACCCTATAACTGTATGCCAAAATCTCTATATCTTTATCTATTTATGAAAACAGGGTCTTATCATCTCGAAACCGATGAAAAATTGGAAGGAACCAATAAAAAATGGCAATGAATCGGTCCCAAAAAGGGTTGTATCGGTGTCTGATCTCGTTTGGTTTCAAATAGTGTTTGGACCCTGCAGAAGCATGGGTCTAACCTGGTTCGAAATGGACCTGGGTTGAATCCGATCCAAAAATGGACCTGGGTTGGACTCGGTCCAAAATGGACCCGGGTTGGATCTAGTCCAAAATGGACTCGAGTTAGCACTACAAGAAAATTGTGGATTAGCGATGGCCTCTATCCATCGCTAATCCGTCGCTAAACTGTTTAGCGACGGATTAGCGATGGATAGAGGCCATCGCGAATTTTTACTCGCTAATTGGCGAAAAACTTATCTGTCGTTAATTCCGTCACAAATTTGCGACAGATACGCGACGGACATTATCTGTCGCTAAATTTAAAAAAAAAACAAAAAAAAATTGATCCCGGTCGGGCGGTATTCTGGCAGCAATAAGCCAAACTTATACCGCACCCGACAGGCATTGCACAGAACGATCGCTCTGCCTCATCACCAGACTTGTATCGTCCTCCGTGAACTGGTGTTCTCCGGCATCGCCGTCCTCCATGAACCGGTGTCGCCGTCCTCCAGCAATCGCTCAGCCTCGTCGCCATCCTCCGTGAAACGGTGTCCTCCGAAGTCGTCGCCGTCCTCCGGCGTCGTCGTCGTCGTCCTCTGGCGTCGCCGTCCTCCGAAGTCATCGCCGTCCTTCGTGAAACTGCGTCCTCCGAAGTCGTCGCCGTCCTCCATCGTCGTCGTCCTCCGTCGTCGTCGTCCTCCATCGTCGCCGTCCTCCGTCGTCGCCGTCCTCCATGAAACTGCATCCTCCGAAGTCGTCGCCATCATCCGTCGTCGCCGTCCTCCGACATCGTCGTCCGCCGGCATCGCCGTCCTCCGTGAAACTGCCTCGTCGCCGTCATGCTCTCCAGCGCTCTCTTCGACGGGGAGAGAGCAGTTTAAATCGTGTGCGGTCGATTTAAATTTCGAACGGGGAGAGAGGGAAAATTTCGCGCTCGGTTTAAATCGAAAATTAGTGAGGGATTTAGCGAGGGAATTTTTTCGTCGCTAATCCGTCTTTAATTAGCGACTGATTAGGGACGAAAAAATTCCCTCGCTAAATCCCTCGCTAAAATGGTTTTCTTGTATTGAGAATTAGCGACGAAAAATTGTTGTCGTTAATCTGTCACTAATTAGCGACGGATTAGCAATGAAACAACTTTCATCGCTAATTAGCGACAGATTCATGAAAAAAGTTTTCTCTAGCTAATCTGTCGCTAATTTGCGACGGAAAAATCTGTCATAAATTTCCGTCGCTAATTAACAATTTTCTTGTAGTGTAGACCTGATCCGAACTGGACCCGAGTCTGACCTGGATCAGACCTAGACCTGGAACCCTTATGGGTCCGGGTCTGATCCAATAAAAAACAGCAGACCCGATCCACTCTGAAAAGGGTTTGGATCGGGCCTGTTACCGGGTCATAAAGTCAGACCAGATCCGGTTATCCAACGTTAAAACAGAAACCCAAGGGTTTTTGTTTACGCTGCCTGAGAAAACCAAAATAGTTTCTCTCTCAGGTTTCATCAGCGACCCACATCGTCTGAGCGACAACCCACACCAGAGCTCAACCGACGACTATCATCGGTGCCCTCGGCGATGCACCCCCGATGACAGGTAAGGCTTTGATTTTTTTTATGGATCTGTCGCCTGAGCTGCCGGTAAATCGGTGATGCCGCCAGGCAGCCAACGGTGCCGTCAAGACCACCACTGCCCTTTCACCTCCCCGACGAAAAAACCACTGACTCAAAACCCCAACCCTATGGCTAAAGGGTTTTTGAAGGATGGGGGTTTTCAACCCGGCTTGTCGCTCTGGATGTCAGGTGATGCCAGACAGACCACGATGCTTATGAAACGGCCGTCGAAAGTCTCCACTTTCTGGATCTCTGACGAAATCAATCACCCTGACATAGCTCCATGGTTGAAGTAGCAGCCAGGGTTTTGTAAATGGGGGTTTTCAAAACCCTGGTTGTCGCACGTCACCGGACGGGCGCCAGCTATATGGCAAAAACAACCCCCCCATCCGACGACGTTCCGCGGTGACCCCGATGATGGACGACCAACCTGCAACCCGACGATATAGGGGTTCGTTCTTCTATTTATTTGTTTATTATTAGTTAAACAGAGGGTCATCGGGACAACCGACAGCCGGCAGGACAAGGCATCAATGATAGTAGTCCTTGTTCGCCTGTATCACTAAATGTGTGACTCTCCCTTTGGCTCTGGCGAAAGCTGCAAAGGGGTACACACGAATCCACATGTGAATCTCTTTGAACAGTCATACACATATGTCGGCCCCGTTCAATTACCCACCGGTGCTGAGAAAAAATGACAACAGGCTTGAGTCTGCATTAGCAGGCTCGAGTCTGCGTCAATCACCGAAAGGGCCAACTCACACTCATACGCAGCGAAATGCATGGTGCGTGGGCCCATAACCCAATGTTGGCATTTCCTGTAAAATCAAACACAAAAATGGGGTACTTGTAGTTGTCATGGCGTGCAAGCAGAGTATTTGGCATTCTCCTCAACTGGTCGATACCCACGATGAACCTAGGCCTTAGGTCGCTGGTGAGCAGGACCCTTTACCACGTAAGTCTTATGTGGTATTTGGGGTAGGCTAATTGCTATGAATCTCTCATCATTTTTATGGTAGCCTACTTCTTAGAAAGAAATAGGCAGTTACCTGAATGTGCTCTCTCCACATTCACGTAACTCCCACCCACTATCCTCATTATGTGGCCCATTAATGGTGTCGAACTGAGTCACCCTGTGTGTTGGACCCAAACCCATTATGTCCAACAACGGGCTCATTTACAAAAACAAATACATTGTTTCAAAGCCGTATCCAATAAGATTTGCATTATCAGCTTGTCGCTAGCAAGCCAAACACTTCAACCATCTAATGAGCTTATACGAGTCAAGCTTAGCCAAACACTTGTTGTTCATGTTTGGTTTGTCAAGCCTATTTCACTATTTTTGAACAAGCTCTTTACATGCCAAGCGGCTCGATCGTCTCGTCTCCCAGCCTTACCTCAAAGGCAACTGGTTCGTTGTGCATCCCTAATGCCAAGTGATTTCGTGATGTCATTTTAGGGAACCAAATATCAACTGTCAGGCTTCTCAGAGCAGCATTCTATGATGAACGTTCATGTGAAATGGACTCTGTTAAAAAGATATGGGCACGACACGACACATTACTCGAGTTTGACCGCAATTTTTAAAAATTTAACAGAAAATAAGACATGGGGAGGTATCACGTCTAACTCGTGTCACCCATGACACGAACTATTGACTATATGACATGTTCTTCAATTATGGGGTAGTGTTATGGCTACTCCACTAGACTACTTTTTCTTATCATAACCTCTTTGAAGTGACTGCCACCACCTTCACATCACAACCGGTCGAATAGGAAACGATGCGACGAAAAGGTATTTGACTGCTCTAGATAAAGTGATTTTCCCAAAGAAAAGGTATAATGTGGGATTTTGCATGTCCCACCACACTTACTATGGACCACAAACCATCCTGCGTAATCTCGGTTCGTTTGATAATTGCATATATGCATATGAGATTAGGATGTGGGCTTGTCATAGGGTAAGCTCAAACTAAATCATTGTTCTTCTCTCTCTCTGTTAGGGCACGTTTGAAAGTCAGAAAGATGTAAGAAAAGTGATGCAAAATGGAACCCTTCCAAACGAGAGGGTGAGTTTTTTTAAAAATTACACTTTTTGATAGGAAATATTCCTCAATGAGGGTGGAGGAATATTTCCTAACAAGACAAAAAATATTTTTACACTCTTCACCACCCATCTCACCACCACCACCACCCACCATCTCACCATTACCACCACCCTCCTCTCTCTCATTTTTCATATTTTTTCAATGCTATACAAATAAGTTAAAAACATTTTTTTTGAAAACTTCTCATATCAAAAACTCTCATAGGCAAAACTTTTTTTCCTATGAGAGTTTTTCTCTCTTCTAAACATGCCCTAAAGGAACCCCTAGTTGAAACTCATAGAGATAGGTTGTTTTAACTAAATCCAACCTCATGGGTGTGTTTAACATGATCAAAATAGTAAAAATTAATCAACACTTTGATATTTTTGACATAAAAATATAATTTTTTAATGTTGAAAATTTGGTACATCCAATCATATAAAATTGGACATGCAATTGTAAAAACATGATCCAAGGGCCTGTTTCTACTAAACCCAACATGTAGATCATATTTGAAGGTCCAGATGTCTAAAAACAACAAAACAGATTTAAAATATTAGCTTCTTTTACCATGCGGTTCCTTACCCATGAGGGTAGCAAAAAATGATCATATATATATATATATAATGGAGAGAGAGAGAGAGAGGGAGAGAGAAATGTGTAGTTTTCATGCCGTTTATCACCCAAACCATCTCAAGCCTCTTCGAAAAACATTCTTGCATGAGTTTTTTTGCATAATCCAAACCTAATCCAAACCTGTATATTACTTAACATTGTTTATTTACTATAAACCATGTTTTGGATTGAATTAATTTAACAAAAAGTCATGTTTTTTAATTAATTAAGATTTTGATACAATATGTACCATTGATTTTTTTTGTGGAGTTAAAAACGCTTCTAAACATGAAAAAATGTTTAAACTAATACCCATTTTCTACTAAATAAAGCATGATCTTGTAGTGAGAGAACACATCTACAAATGGTCTGAAAGGTCTAGGATATAAATGGTCTGCAAGTTGTGCATCACTCTTTTATATATATATATATATATATATATATATATATATATATACCCATGATAGTGTTGCTAATGTAGTAGGCATGACTCTTGAATGTCACCAAGCTGAAGGTATGTCATGAGTTATGATTCCATGGGTGCACATTCTTTACCGCGAATCCAAAGCTCCTTATTGGGCAAGGAAAGGTTTTACACTAATGAACTCGCAATGAGTTAGGTTGTTAATTCAAAAAAATTATCATGCTCTTTAGTGGTCTCATTGGCATGCATTTTATTGTTTGCATAGAATTGGCCACGCATGTGATTCCTCTGGCCTTTTGAGTGGAGAACATGCATTAGATGAAAGCGATTGATGTGTGGAAGGGTTTTCAAGAGATTCTCTAAATCAATTGCTCATAATGCACCAAAAGTTTATAACAAAAAATTTTACATCAAAACATGTGGGGCCAAAAGATGTCCCTTACTAAAAAAAAATCCATGATGAACACATATGTGGGGTGTGATTGATTAAATAATACCTGCAACTATAACGTCTTCAAAACTTATAGCAATTAAAGGGTATGAAAAGTCTACACAGGTGAGCTATCTTATGCTAAAAGGGACCTTTATTGGCGGTCACTTTCACCTCCTGCTAAAAAAATCCTTTAAGATATTTCAAAGCATGATCTCGTTCAGACTGGATACCAACCATATAGAAGGTTGTGGCTGACCTAGAGTTGTTCCTAATATGCTGCTCTATTAATTTCAGAGATCAAAGATTCACACTGAAGAACCATATTCTGGCCATTATGGCCATCATTGATGGAGAAAGCCATTGTTGTCGACCAAGGTGTGGATTGGCTTCCGTTTGTATAGAATGCATATAGTCAGCATTATACATTCACATATAAATCATTGATAGGCTAGTAGTGGTCTGCCTAATCCAATACTTTTTATGGAAAAAAGAAAGTGCCATCTCAACCGCCACTAAAGGTTGATTTTTTCATAAGATATTTTTCTTTAGGGGGCAACTTTTTGCCCTTAATTTTAAATATGTAAGTCACTTTTTTTATTTTTTTTTATATATGAACCTAAGTCTTTCTTACTTATCAGTAAAGATCAGCTAGAACTTATCAATACCTCACTTGGTTAACCAGAGTTCAATGTTTTAAAATACTGAAGTTTTTTCTCCATCTTTAGTTTTCTGAAGCCCATTCCTTCCACCCTCCTAATTCTCGACTCTTCACCGCCTGAACAACCACCTCTACCATTACCATCATCATTTCCCGTGAGACATTATCATCATCTTTTTTTGAAAGAAGAATATTGATTCAGAGTTCAAGATTTCAGCATTACAAGGAGAGTGATGAGGTATCACACTCGAAAACATATCAGAAACAATACAGGGTACAACACTAACTCAATTGGACCCAAAAAAATCGATGAGGATACGCTGCACTCTCTGTAATTCAGCAGAGAATTCTGTTGTGGCTAATCCAACTCATCGGGCGATCAGGCCACTTCCTGCAAGCCCAATAAGTAAGTTCCCAACGCAGTTGGTGAAGCAATAGTTCCGGGCTGTTAGGTAAGATCCTGAAAATACGCTGGTTGGACTCCAGACACGCCAGCTTTCACGCTGTCAACACCCATATGCGCCAGAAAAAGACCCACTTCTTGCCTTTGGACTGCAGGTGACCCGCAATAAGAACCTGCCTGGGGAAAATATTGTTGTCCCAATCGAAAGAAAAACATATTGATGGTTGCCATAACTTGTATAAGACAATAAAAATATACTCCTTTTCTTTCTTTTTTTTATAACAATAACCTTCCTAAAGACATGCTTAACTTAATAAGCCTGCACCCCTGTGAGGTAAACTCCGGGTAGTCAACCAACCTCTTACCGTCCAAGGACTAATCAGAAAAAGCAGTGGGATACATCTTGAAAGCTATGAGATTTGATCAGGCATCCTCGTGCCAAGCTTCTTCACAAGCCCCTGCTAGAGGGTACCCCCAACAATTTGTTGAATCATATTTGAGATCACATCGTTTTACAATCAACATCATGACATAAATCAGGACATGAATCAACACGGTAATCAAGATTAACAGTTGATTAAAACATGAATAAAGAGCAAACATGATGATTTCCACATAATACCAGAATCCAGACAAAAGCAAATGACCAAACAGATGCATAGAACATAATAAAAACAACTGAAACATGTTAATATTATGTAATAGGCTAAGGCATACAAAAGTACTCTCCTTAGAGAAGATTTGCCCCACATACAGTGCAAATAGGGTCCGACATCCTTTTTTCAGGATACAATAGCCTCGACGATCCGGATTGGTGCACTCCGACGGTATATCTCGTCCTTCGAAGACAACCTCTTGCAACCACTGTTGCAGAAAATCCCTTTCTAAAAAAACTCAGGAGAACAAGAGAGAGAAAGATAGCAGCAGAAAGAAAGAGAGAACAAAGAGTCAGGCGACTTCTTCTGTATATGTAACCCCAGCCCTAACCACATTTTTATAACCTACGAGCGGTTACAAAAGCATGGAAGAGACCCGTTACGGAATACGAGGGGTCATGATTAGATATGGCACATTATCTAATCCAAATAAAACAAAAAAATCAAGGCAAAAAGATCATTAGACTCTAATTGGATATGGCCCTAAAGAACTCGAACCTGATACAGTACAGCACGATGGGCGGGCACGCACGTGTGTGTGGTAGTCATCCCATTCTCTTGTTCTTTGGAACAAATGTAAGAGCTTCCATATAGGTTATAAAGCCCACAACATTCTTGAAACTCTTCAATATGAGACTATTCCATATTATCAAGTCTAAACATACTAAAAAAAAAAGTAGTACTCACATTTTCTTTATTTGAATTCTCTCATATTTTCTTCCTATATTCAACACAATTGTCATGATTATAGTTATCATCTATGCTCAACTTAGAGGGCAATCCCAACAATTGTCATGATTATAGTTATCATCTATTGCCATTGATGATTACATTGTGGCATTTTTTTCAATATCTTGGGATAACTTCATGCATGTTTAACCTGTAATGCTGGTGTATTTGATCCATGCACTGCTTTGCAAGTAAGTGAAATAGATGGTCATTGAGAACAACTAAAATGCCTACCTGATCGGATGATCCAAAAGCCAATTGCTATAAAATCAAACATGTAGAACATATTTGTAGAGGGTCAGATTAAAAAAAACATGAAAAAAACCTCTAAAACCGTGATGAACTGTCGGTAAGCTAAAAAAAGTGATAGGCAGCTACTACTTATATATATATATACACACGCATAAAAAAAAATTCAGAGAAACTGAGATTGAGGCCCCATACCTTTTATTGTCATATATACAAGAGATCACCATGAGATGTCACATGATGACAAAATGCGGTTTGTTCCACTACATAAAAACAGGCAAACAGGAAACAAGGGTGGAGAGTCCAAGACTCTCAACTGGGGAAAAGACACAAAATTCATTTGGCTACTGGATCTGCAGGTAAAAACAAGCTTTTTATATGTGAAAAGTACAAAACATTGATTCGCATCCTAAAATAATCTGATTGAGCAATTCTGCATGAGCCAAATGAACATTAGGATCTCATTTAACGATCAGTATCCGGAGAACTGTTGGATTTGGACCGGATGCACGATCAGACCCGATCCATTTGCACAGTTGATGATTGAAGCAATGCCCTTGCCTTACCCAACTCGGGAGACTAGCATGGCACGTGCGATGGATGGTGTGTGCACACGTATGTGAGAAAAGGAGCCGAACCATGTTGGCAGACAGCGACGCTCAAATGGTTCACGTGGTTTCATGCAATAAAATTTTGAAACGTGTCCAGAGGAAATAAAAGTGGCTCGCTTTCTGATTATATTACAGGAATGCCATCATGAGCGAGCGTTAAACCAGTCTAACGTCCTGCAATTATTTCAGATATTGCGATCGGAAATTCTGTTTCAGGTCGGATATAAACCCGATCCATTGGCAACCCTAGCAATAAGTTTAGAGCCAAGTCTTGCTGCTTAGAGCTTGTATTTATTTTGTAAATAAGCCTTGAGCTTCACTAAGCAGGTTTAGAGTTTGAATCCTATTACTTTTCATATTGAAAAAAATTGTTTTCCCGTAAATAAGTCGGATCAAACTCAACTCATTTAACTGGTGCTTGCCATGATGCCATGTCGGCATTGCTTGCCACAAGACCCAACTGAGTTTGAACACCCTCTAATGGACTCATTCACCAGCCGTACAACTACCCAAATCAAACGCATGATGCAATCAGGGGCAGAGCCACATATTGGCAAGGGTGGGCAAGTGCCCACCTTGACCTGAAAATCCCCAATAAAAGTGTTTGTGTTAGGGTGGTAGAGAGAGAGAGAGAGGAATGAAAATTTGCTCACTAAAACTTTGACCCACCTGATGGTCTATTGGATAGTTTGTCGATTGACTAGATGAGTGCTCAGAGATTTTGAGCTCACGGTCCGATACAGATGTCCGTGATAGTTGGTGCATTGGCGCATCACTACAGGTTGCTGGATGACTTCGAAAATGGCGACAAAGTTGGTCAAAAAATCATGACTTTTGTAATTATGCAAGGCTAGAGTACAATAAAATGTGTCACATCATGAAGTAATTTCAATCATCAATCCGAGATAACCTTTAGAAAGATCTTGATGTGTAGTATGTCAAAAAGTACTTGACTCATCAGGGTTCCTTTGAAATTGAACAAAATCTTTGTGGGAAGATGCAACTACACCACTAGCGGGTATGTTTGACATATGTTTTAGTGGGCAAGTTTTTATTTCTTTATATATATATATATATATATATATATATATATATGTGTGTGTGTGTGTGTGTCTCCATCCTAACTTGGATTTTTGGGTCCACCCTTCGATGCAACATCAACTTGCATCTTGCTTTAAAGGGACACTTTTGTTGCACCTCTATGGGTGGGCACAGTGAAAGTTGTTTTGGATTGTTATGCCTATGTTGCAAACACATTACAAGGATGAGGGTCAATAGCAGCAACGTTTCTCGCAATTATTGATTTATTTATCATCATTGTAGGTTTATAATGAAGAAAATTAATGGTCACCAATTTTTTGCCTTAGTTGAGTAATAACAACGACATTTATAGGTCATCGTTAATGTGTGACCTAACATCGGTGATGAATCTCATTAGAACTGAGAAGACCACTAGCAACAACCTACTTTATAATGATGACTTATTTATAACGGTGACATTTTTATGTCATCGTTATAGCCTATAAGAGAAAGAATTAACTCATCATTATAGTCTATAACAACGAGAAGTAAGTTACCGTTTTAGGCTATGACGGCAATAATTACATCACTGTTATAGGTTGTAACAACAACATAGTGTTAAGGCCTATAATGGTGACACAAAAATTTTGTTGTTATAGGCTTTAAACGTGCAAAAATAAATTTTTATATTAGTTTTAAACTTTTTTTACATTACATTAAAAAAATAAAAAATACAATTCAAATATACACTTTAAACATCCTCAAACATACATTTATTCAAATATAAATATACACTTCTCCAATATCCTCAAACATTCATCTTCAAACATATATTTAAATATAAACATACACTTTAAAAATGCGTTCAAATGTTCTCTTCTCCAGACCTTTTAAATATACATTCAAATATAAACATATACTTCATCTTTTTCAAGTGCCTCAAACATTCAACTTTAAACATGCATTCAAATATAAACATACACTTCAAAAAACAAACACATTTTTTCAACCTCCTCAAACATTCATCATGTCCAACCCCATCAAATATTCAACTTCAATCATACATTTAAATATAAACACACACTTCAAAAAATAAACATACATCCTCTCAAGCCTCCTCCCATACATCCTCTCTAAACTTGTAACAAACACACATCAACTCCAACCCCCTCCCCTATATCCTCTCAAAACCTACAACAAGCATACTTTAACGATAATTCGACAATACAAAAAAAAATTATAAAAAAATAATTATAACCATATTAATGATGATGATAACAATATGAAAATTCAATATGATAACTTACAAATATTTTAATCACATTACGATTGAATGCTCGATAATGCTTTCATATTTTCTTGTATTTTCATGAGAATATGAAAAGGCATAAAGATAATATTAACAAAACATCTTATCTCATTGAAGATGATATCAACTTTAATTTAATATATATATATATATATATATATATAATAAGTTTTATTATGGTAAAAATTAATATAGGCCAAACATCCTCAAACATACATCTATTTAAATATACACTTTAAATATCTCCAAACCTACATCCATTCAAATGTAAACATACATTTTAAATAATTTTTTTAAAATAAATTTAGAGAATAAGAAACTTATCATCGTATAATACTTCTGCAGATACCAAGATGGTCCACTATTTTATATAATGCACTCACCGTTGGGATTTTTTCATTTATTTCAGTCTTAAACTAACAAATTAAGAATCTATTAAATCAAATATATTTAGCATTATACTATCATGTAATAGTGATTCATTTTCTTAAAAAAAATTGATAAGAAATGCAATGATCACAAGTGAAAAAAATTACCTCTAAATCCACTTGTCAAGAGGAAACAAATGTTTAGTACTTTCTCAAGGGCAACAATTTACTTTATCGCTTGCAAATGTGATGTACTTCTGCATGTTAAGACTAAGGAAAAAAAACACATACAACTATGTTTCTTGCCGGTTAAGATAATTAGGAATATGACTCGCTGATTAATCTTTAGGAATAGGTTTAAGTCATTGACTAAAAAATCTCATAAATCTCATATCCTTTATTTCAAGCACCTATTTTTTTTTATTAAAAGTGAGCCTGTTTTATTTATTCATTTATGGATAATTGGAGAATAGGAGCTCATTGTCATGAAACCCCAGGTGCCCCTTGCCTACTAAAAGTAAGCCCAGTTTTAAGTGATCTTTTGGCATTCTCATTTTCCATAATGTACACAAGACAGGATGAAGCAATGGACAGTGAGGATGTCAAATCACTCTAAAAAAGTGATTTGACAGATCACCGCTTTACAGTTTGAATCATACGATAAGAGGCCCACATCTATGGTTTTCAAACTCGCCATGTCCCATCAACTTGGTGACATTAGCGAGTGGCCCCTACAAGATGAGTGGAGCCCTCGCAAGCCAAATTAATTGACCTGTTTTGCTTAAGCATAGGCACTTGGCATGAAAGGAAGGAAGAAGGATAGCACCCTATGATATATGATTCTGCATATCACACTAGTCAAACACAACCGGATGTATTTGGTTGGATGGTTGATTAGGATCAACATAAGATGCACAGATACCATCTTTTTTGTGTGGCCTAGAGAATTAAGTCAATGCTTTTGAGTTAGATCAAGAGGATATTGCGTTTCTATTGTCCAAACAGAAGACCAAAAAATGAAGAGTTGTGTCCTTATGGAATGGGATCAAGTCAGTGTGTTCTCTCGCGGTAATTTCATTTGATGTCGTTGATCTCAAGATGAACGGCATCCAGACCTGTATGGATGAGATGGTCATCACTTGGATGGACCCCATGTTGTTCGTGTTTCTGAATGGTTTAAAATAAATGAAATACAATGATCCCTATTCCCTATTTGATGGTTGTCGTTCTTTTCTAAGATGAACCGGATCCAAGGCGCCTCTGACCTGATCCTCTCTATGTTAAATTGGCAGGGGGGGCATGTTTGGTTGTAAAAGAAGAAGAAAAAAAAAAGAGGAAACAAAATGCAAACTTAAGGCCACAACGGATTTTATTTAAGAATTTGTATCTCGAAATAAGAGATACCAAAATCATAAAATTTGGTAAGTAGTTGGCCAACATGTATTCGAGTTCACATACTTAAACTTTCAAGGACTAGGAAAACCTGAATCGATTAGACTTGACTAGTTTCCATTGTGACTCTTTAAACCCATGCAAACCTAGCCAATTGACCCAAACTTTGATCATAGACTCCTAGGATATCTCATTTTCAGATGAAGCCCAACTTGATATCCTGAACCTGTAAAACATATACCAGAACATGTCTAAAGACGGACTTAAATCCTCTAGACCAGACCCCACCAGTTCTGGACCGGTATCCTTAACCGAACCTCTCATTGAACTAAATCCAAATTTACTTGACTAGCCGATTTGATTGCAACCTACTGTATCTCTTCTCCTATAAACCCGAAGACCCATCGGCCTCCTACCCAATGAACCCACAAGAGCGCAGACCATAAGACCCATAACCCAAAGGACCGAGGTTTAAATCCCGCATGATCGATCCGCTTGAGTCCGTCGGACTCCGTTTGAAGGACCTGTTTGTTGCAAATCTGCATATACCAATCGAGTCTAATTCTGATTTCAACTACGGTGCGTCCAACACCAACTCAATTTTTCTGGGGGTGCAACGTATGCGTATATAAAAATTTAAAAACATGTGCAATATTTGTTTATTGTATGATGAAGAACCCTACAACAACAACTACGCCTTCATCCCAAAACAATTGGGGTCGGCGATATGAACCAAAAAAGAAAATCATTCGGGGTCCGCCACATGAATGCTTCTCCTCCAATCATTTCTATCCAATGCCATGTCCTCGGTGAGGTTCAAAGCATTCATATCCTTTCCTATCATCTTCATCCAAGTCTTTTTAGGCCTACCTTGACCTCTTTTGACTAATATATTTTTTCATTTGTCCATCCTTTTAACTGGAGCATCATTAGGTCTTCGCCGAATATGTCCAAGCCACCGTAAACGATTTTCTTTCATCTTATTTTCAATAGATGCAACGCCTACCTTCTTGCGTATCTCCTCGTTTCGAATCTTATCTTTTATTGTATTTTCACACATTCATTGAAGCATACGCATCTCAACTACACTCATTTTTTGAACATGAAGAACCCGCTTCTAGAAAAAAAACCTAGGTGAGACCCACAACCACTCTACCTTATGTGGCCCACCAATGAACGCTACGGATACACCGGTGCGTCAGCAGGGTTTGATCCCGTGCCTTCATCTCAGCCTCATGTGTGAGATATTTGTTACTTTAAAGAAAAATCAGTTTTTCTCAACCAAAAGTTTTTCAGATTATTATGAGTTTTTAGCAATAATATATTCCTATGTCAGTTTTTCAAATTAAAAAATTTTCAATTACCTGCTAGCCTTTTGCCCCTAATTTCAAATATAAGACAATTTTTTTTCTAAGAACAAGAACCTGTTTTTATTATTATCCTTTAGGTTAAATCATAAATCAAATCATAACATTGACCTTCATCATCAAAAGTTCACA
Source organism: Nuphar pumila (assembly GCF_984573655.1). Classification (NCBI taxonomy): domain Eukaryota; kingdom Viridiplantae; phylum Streptophyta; class Magnoliopsida; order Nymphaeales; family Nymphaeaceae; genus Nuphar; species Nuphar pumila. The sequence continues at coordinate 19,232,672 of NC_143249.1, read as the reverse complement.
CTGCCTACTTTTCATTCATGAGGATCAGTAAGTACTTTTCAGTTTTCAAGAGACAATACAAGAAACGAAAAAGCACTCACATTTTTCAATTTGATGGGCGTTGATCAGAGAGGTTCGACAGTTTTCTGAAAAAGTTTGGCTCATATTTGAAATTAAGGGCAAAAGGTTGACCCTAAATGAAAAAATTTCTTCAAATTATTATTTGCTTTAAAAAACATATTACCACAATAGTTTCAAAATAGCTTAGAAACATGACCGTCCAGCCAGGGCCCCATCATTTGTTAGGTTAGTCTGGCAGGAGTAGTTGGTTCACGTCACCTTGTGTTGGGACGTTGCAACTTCCAACCCCAAATGGTATGATTGTATAACTGGTAGCGGTCCGCCTAACCGCAGCTTTCTCTATGAGTTGGCCACCCCACCGATGCGCGCGTCCCGTGGTGCACTCTGTGGCGGGCAAGGGGGACCTACTATTTTTTTTACTCCAACAAACTCGGTTAGCCAGGTGGATTTTCTCCAATTATCAAAAGGAAAAAAAAAAAACTCTAAAAAACGTGTGTAGTTGATGAATTTTCAACGTATCGGGAAATCAGGTTAAATTGGATCCAGGATCTTGCAACATCAAGCTTTAAGGCCGGGACCCGATTCAAACTAGACCCGGACCAGGACCACTGATCCGAAGTTTTGACAGGGCTTCGTTGGATGTCCCTTTAGCTCATCAATGACCAACTTAATGCACCACCCTGAATCACATGTACTTCTTTCGCTCCATGTGAGCAGTCGATCTCCCAACAGTGAGGGAGATACGACCGTAGACATACTAAGCATGCACCAAAGGCCGTCGATTTCAAATTATGGACGGCCAGGATGTAAGCGCACACCATCCAGTTAAGGACGAGCCAGTCTATTTAGACATCGCTTTCGTTGAAGGTGCCCAACGTCTGCCATTGAAAACGACGACAGCGTTCCTTTATAAAATTACTAAAATACCCTTCGTAGTGTCCGGTGTGATGCTTTTGGGAAGAAAAGCCTAATGGGATTAGTTAGGGTTTAAGTGCAACGATTTATCCTAAAAAAATCAGGATAACGCTGCAATGTACCACAATATCCTACTTTTTCTAGATAAGTGGCTGCATCCAAAACTCCTTCCACTTTGGATATGCTCTCCACTTGCATCCGTTTATCATAAAAAGCGAGGTATTGGTGCTCCCATGAGTTCTGCAAAAGTGGATCCGGATATGGATCCAGTCTCAACTCAATGACACATGGTTAAGTTTTCGATCGGTGCTGGATCCTCTGAGAACAGGTGGAACCAGTTTCTCTTTATGTGGGAAATGTAAAACGGGTCCAGGTTAGAGGCGGTTCCAACACAGATTTGATTATATTTGCTTATCTGATTCTAGTTTGGATCTGGATAGATCTGACCATATTTCTTCTAGATCTGACCTAGAAGCAGATACATATTAAACGGATGTGGCAATGTGGGCTGGATCTTTCAGAGATGAGTCAGTTCCCGATCCATTTGCGTTCCTAATTAGGGATAATGGGTCGAAATGGTGAGGAGGGATGAAAAAAGTTTGGATCTAGTTAGACATCTTACTGGGTCTTGAGTCAGATCCAGTAGGATCTTAATTGGGACCTTCTTACGTTTATCAGATTGATGTTTACCACTCCAAGACATGACCCGTATGTCCGTATCCAGGCCATATTTTTCCAGCGACTCAGGATGACTCGGAATGCAAATCAGATGGATCTTTTTTTGACGACATCTAGATCTAAAGCCACATCAACGGTGCTCCAGATCCGATAGATTACTACCAAGTGCATAAACGGATCAGATACAGGTCAGATCATGTTTGATATGAATCCCTGTGTAAATTCTAAATAATGGATCTGTGTATTGATTCAATTTCGAATCTTATTCGATGGAGTATAATCAAAACCAGGTCCGAATTCTATATGGCAATACAGGATCATTCAGAAAAAGAGGCTGCTAAGATCCATAATCGAAAATTGATACATGTTATGGATCAGAGGTCCGACCCATTTGCATCCTTGTACTTAGCCCCTAAACCGTCCCACTTTTCGGGATAAGGGTACACGGACACGTGTCCACCACCCGTACAGCTCCGCCGTGTCAGAACGAGACGGCGCTCCTTTGCGTGGGGTCATTTCCCACAGTTTAAGACGCCTTACTGGATCGACACGTACCAGTCCAGTCGTACTTTAGTTTCTTATCTGACCGTCAACTCTTCTCTTTTAAGAAATCTCCTTGCTAAGGTACTACTTGACTAACCTAATTAACCTCATGATTTAAGTAAATAACGCAATTACCACAGTCATCTCTTGGGAGCACTTTCACATCCAAATTGAGATTACGAAAAAGCCCCCAAATAGGGGAGAGGGTTGATTGAACCCTGATCCAGATCCAATACAAAGGCTCAGTAGTGTCAAGGACGACTGATTGAGCTCGGATGCACGTCCACTGAGATGGTGAATTTGGTTGGGTTGGTTGGACTTGGATCTAATTCTTGCTCGTATATTCAATGGGTTCGCATTGTTAGCTCGAAGTCTCTGACATCTACAAAGCCAAACGTAGGGCAGAACGCAGGTTCTATATACACATCCTGATCTTCAATGGGATTCCAATTCGGGACATAATTGAACTTAAGTGGATCTCTTAAAAATTTTAAGATTTTTTTTTTCGATAATTAAAAAAAATACCACGTGGTCATTTATGTCATTTGAGAGGGATGTTAGTGAGGTGATGTGGTTGGTCAAATGTTGGACGGTTACTTTGGTAACTTGACTTGCATCTGGAATTTGGTTTGTAAAAAAATGAAAGCAAATAAGGAGATGGTGGGCCCCACATTGTGGGGGTGCTGAGAGAAGGGGGACGTGGGCATCATGACTGTGATATTTGTGTTTGGTAAGATGATGGTTTCCTACAAATACGAGGATTAGACTTGTCATTTATGTGCAGAGAGAGAGAGAGAGAGAGAGAGAGAGAGAGATGCCTTGAAACTGTGACCTGGTAGCAGTCGGTACAATCACAAGACACACACATATATAATGAACATTTTGTGATATATATTATAGAAAACGATATAGGTTTCTTATACTTTGGGGTTTTTCTTTTTGGGTGTATGTGATCCTATAAATGTTATTTATATAGTCTGTTTAAAGAAGATAATATGCTAATAATCATGGGATTATTGCAGCTTTAAAGAGCTTTTGAAATCAACGGCTGATGATGTACCAAAGTTCCACAGTTCCAATATTCATATTACTTAGGTCATACTATATGTTTATATGCATTGGCTTGTGCCAACTTTCTAATGAAACCTACTTTTGCTTTAGTAGTTTATTGTTTTTTATGGATCAAACCTTACGGATGTGATCAATGGTTCACAATCTTTTGAATTTTATGATTAAAAGTGTTATAATTATATATGAAACCATTCCCTCAAAAGAGTATGTTTGTGTATATAATTGGAGAAAAAACACCAATTTTCTATTTGTTGAAAGTATAAAAAAATCAGTCGATTCGTGCTTTTGTTGGCAACATCCTCATTGACATAAAATCCGAATTAGTTCCCCTTGCCCACCAGGAAGGTGCACTCAGTTTTGGCCTTGCTGCTATAACATATAGGTAAGAATAACATCTCGCCCATGGAAGAGGGTGGATCTGGTGCAATCACATTGCGCAGAAAATGTGTGCTGCTGCACCTGGCGGCCCTCCATCTTTGGGATACAGCCTCACTTGTGAGACTCAACAGCAAATGGAGGGTGGCAAGGTGCAAGGGTGCACATTTTGCGAGCAATGTGATTGCACCTGATCTCTGTTCTCAACCGAAGGCTCTCTGCTCATCTGGTTAGGGGGCAGCTAGTAATGTCACAAGATAAAGTGAACGGGGTCAAGTTGGGCAACTGAAATGCTCACATCAATTAGTTTTTGTAAGAGTACTATGGCATGGTCTAAAAAGCTCACAAATCAGTTTTTGCAGGAGTATGGTATAGTCGACTGTAATAAGTATTTCTTTTAAAGAAAGTGTGTTTACACATATATCTATATATATGATAAAATAAAATAATGAGAGATTTTTGTAATGTAATGTGGTCAAAAGAAAGTCTGAGGTACATGGATTAGATTACTAATAAGTAAGAGAGAGAGAGAGGTTTTCTTACCTCGTTTTTGAAGGGAGCAATATAAGGGACGGGAGAGGGGTTATTAGGGGAGGAGCCTGTAGCTGACTGACACGCGTGGCTAGGAAAAAGTCTTCAAGAGAGTTCCCACGAGAACAATTGTATCATGTCGTGCCAAAGAAAGCTCGTCAAGATACGTCAAAATTAAAATAAATGCAATAAGCTGTTATCGTTGGTGGACTTCCCTCCCCCCTCTCTCTCTCTCTCTCTACTTTTAGCTTTGCTTTTCTGCAAAATGGGTTCCTCAAAAACATAAATAAAGCACCAAGAAATAGAATAGAATAGAAATAAACAAGAAAGAAAAAGGAGGAGAAAGATGGGGAGGGGGAGGGTTGAGTTGAAGAGGATAGAGAACAAGATAAACAGACAGGTGACTTTTGCAAAGAGAAGAAATGGCCTACTCAAGAAGGCATACGAGCTCTCTGTCCTCTGCGATGCTGAGGTTGCCCTTATCATCTTCTCCAACAGAGGAAAACTCTATGAGTTCTGCAGTAGCTCTAGGTAACACACCCATTTCTTTCCTAGATCTCTTTAATTCATCTCTTCTTTTCCAATTAATTGAGATGGTATCTACATATATATATGTGTTATATACATGTGATGGTCACTTGTTTCTTTTTGTTTAGATGGTGCAGAAGGGTTTGTTCTAAAACTTTTAACTTTCTCAAAAATCTTGGTAACTTTTGTTCTTGTATGTTTTCTATGTCTAGCTTTACGTGTCATTTGTTTTTTGTATATGTTTGTACCATGGGATCTGGGAGAAACCATGTTAAGAGGAAACACAGTTACTGATATTTCTTTTCCCATGTCAAAGCAAAGGTCGTGATTCACACAGGCTATGAGGAGATCCATGTTTTCTGCAAGGGTTTGCAAGATACCCATGTTTAAAAGGCATAGGAAATTGGATTTTTGAGTTCCATTCTTCATGCTTAAGATTTTTGCATAAAAATCTGCTGTTGGAGTAAGCAACCCTCATGACCCAGTTGAGGAAAAGGAGATATGGTGATGACATTTTGCTCAGATCTTGAGGCTCAAGTGAAAAGAAGCATGTCAAACTGGTTCCCCATGCCCATCTGAGGAAAAGGAATAGGATCAAAGAACGTTCTTAGGATTTTGGAAGTGGTCTGTCTTCAAAGAAATATTTTCAAGTATGGAATGCCATTTCCCATACTTCAAACTAACCCTATAAAAATTACACACTGAGGATGTAAAAATTATACTTTAAGATCCATTTCTGACTACCCGTATGAGGAAACATCAAGACTCATGCGTGTCACCTCATGTTTTTTTGGTATCATTATACAATATTTACTAATTATTTCTACGGATAATTTATTTATGATGGTTATGTTCATTTGATGCTTGTAGTTGAAAATTTTGGTTCTTGATAGCATTTTTATATTAAGGGTGCTGCTACATGTGGAAGTAACAGGATCTGCGTCTTTATAAATATTATGATTTGAGTGTTGGTTTGAAACATATGGATAGAAGCGTAGATTTTTTAGTACTTCATGGAGGGAAACCCTAGAAAGTGTTGTACTGCGTCAAAGGTTCGATTGGAACCATACTGTAATTTTTGTGGTTCGCTTTTTTCATGATGAATTGAACCTTCCTTTGACACATATTTGGATATCTTGAAAGAATGCAGCCTACAGTGCTTAGGGTATTATTTCGCGTTTATTTGTTTATTTCTTTTAGCTAGCATGACCATCTTCATCATATAGCATGAAGATCTACACTTGCAACTAAGTACTTTTTTTGACACTCTTGTGGAGTTTATTATATATGCATGTTGAGACGGTGATGAAATGAGAAATAATTTGTTTAATGGTATCATAAATATTATATTAAGCAAAACTTACTCGTGAGGTCTTGATACTACTTAATTTGATACATGGCATCAAACAATGTGGTCTTTTTTTTCATGGAAATATTGTGGTCATTTAGATGATTAGTTTATTGCTCACTATCTTATTCTCTGTGCCTATTTATGCAAATATATCACTCCATGGCATGGTCGCAGATTATTCAAGTCTCTTAATCTGTAGTCTCTGTTAATATATGAAGGACTAGAAACTGACCATCTTCACTCTTATGAACTCTGATTTCCAAACCGACTCTTATAGCACTTTTGGTTCTCTCAGTTAAAATTTTTCATGGTTGAAGTTTTCTGTTCATTTTGCAGGCTCTGAACAAGGATGTGAACTTGAGAGAGAGAGAGAGAGAGAGAGAGAGAGAGAGAGAGAGAGAGAGAGAGAGAGGAACTTTTTTTGAGAGATTATTTAAGAAGCTTGTTTCTTCAAATAGTTTATGTTTCCGAAAGTCTGAATGCATGCAGTTGTCTGTTTGAGTCTGAATGTGGTTGTTAATATTGAAGGCTTATTGTGTACTGTTTCTTGTGATAAAAAGGCTTACAGTAGTAGGTATTAACAAGTTCATCATGCTAAATGATTGACACCATCAAGGATATTTAACAAAACAACAGCTTACCTTACCAAATTATTCTCCACATTTAAAATACGGTACTAAGTACTTAAGGTATTTAACAAAACAACAGCTTGCCTTACCAAAATATTCTGCACATTTAAAATACGCTACTAAAAAGCTTTTGCACATAATAAACTTAAAAAGGGAATAAGGAGGAGTTTTATTGGTGAGAACAAATGAAGTTTAGGTAGTTGTTCAGAGCAATAAAGAATGGTGACTTAGTTGGTCTCTACTGTAGGAGAGGGTGGTGTATGTTCTCCCCCCATGATTCACTGAATCCCACGTCTGTGTTCGGGAGTCTGAATGAGCACCACGTATACAAGCACATGGGGCTTGTATTCCCGTGTATGTTGACATCACTTAGCATTGGAGTCTGGTGTGGTTGCAAAGACTTCAGTACCCTTTCTTGCTATTCTTCTCATAAAGCGATGGTTTGAGAAAATAACAAAAATGCCCTTTATTCAAAAAAAAAATAGTTCAAAAAAAGAACAAACATGTCCTCCATCTAGAAAGTCGAGGATGATGTTGACTCTTCAAAGTCTTCTTCTTCTTTCTCCGTAAAACACTGTAAAACCCTCTCTCTCTCTAGAGAAGAAATCAAGGAAGGCAAAAAGTTCTCCATGGAGAAGGCCATGAACATCAACCCTCTCACTCTCTCTCCCTTCTCTCTCTACTTCTATGCACATCCAACAGACAATCCTACATTGCTCCATCAAACACCGACTGACCTGCACACTGACTGTATCATTGTTCAACTTGATGAGTTGTGGAGCCTGATTCATAGTTTTTGCCCTTACGGGAGGGGGTTTGGGGGCTCCTCTCAGCGTGGGTAACATCATTCAACTTGATGAGTTGTGGAGCCTGATTTAGAGTTTCTGCTCTCACAGAAGGGGGGTCCGAAGGATCCCCCGGCGTGGATCCCGACTTTCCTACAGCGATTTGTAGTATTTTCGGGTCTCCAACGAGCCCCACAACGATTAATAGTGTTATCCGACTTTTCAACAACGATTTGTAGTGTCTTCCGCAAATCACTATAGCGATTTATAGTATTTTTGGGTCTCCAACGAGGCCCACAATGATTTATAGTGTTGTTGGATCTCACTATAGCGATTTGTAGTGTCTTCCGCAAATCACTATAGCGATTTGTAGTATTATTCAGTAAGCAAATCGCTACCCGAATTAGGACCAACTTGTCAGGGTCATATCTCCTTAATCGGAGGTCATATTCCAAATCCGTAAAAAGTGGTATCTTCGTTATTGAGTCTAGTTTATTCCTGTAAATTTTCAGAGATTTTTATTCTCATTTAATTCCCCATTTTAACTAAAAACTAGACCCTTATTATTCTGTGTTATTTGAGTTGCACAACACCATTCTCGCTTGACATCCACATCTTGATTCTGGCATGATCCTTGTTGGATTTTTCATTGATTTCTTCCAACCTTGCTTGGAACAAACATATGTCTTTCTCACTACGACACTTTGTGCATTTTTTGACCATGACACCTGAAACTCGTGCCGGGGGGAGCCTCTGAACCCCCCTCCTGTAAGGGCAAAAACTCTAAATCAGGCTCCACAACGAATCAAGTTGAACGATGCTACCCACGCTGAGAGGAGCCCTCAAACCCCCCTCCTGTAAGGGCAAAAACTCTGAATCAGGCTCCACAATGAATCAAGTTGAACGATGCTATCCACACTGAGAGGAGCCCCCAAACCCTCCTCCTATAAGGGCAAAAACTCTAAATCAAGCTCCACAACTCATCAAGTTGAATGATGCTACCCATGCTGGGTGGAGCCCTCAGACCCCCCTTCTATAAGGGTGAAAACTCTGAATCAGACTCCACAACTCTTCAAGTTGAATGATGCTACCCACGCTTGGGGATCCCTCAGACCCCCCTTTCTGTAAGGGTAAAAACTCTGAATCAGACTCCACAACTCTTCAAGTTGAATGATGCTACCCACACTGGGAGGATCCCCTAGACCCCTCTTCTGTAAGGGTAAAAACTCTGAATCAGGATCTACAACTCATTTAGTTGAATGATGCTACCCACTCTGGGAGGAGCCCCCAAACCCTCCTCCTATAAGGGTAAAAACTGTGAATCAGGCTCCACAACAGTCAATATGCAGGTCAGTCGGTGCTTGATGGAGCAATGTAGGATCTTCTGATGGATGTGCACAAAAGTAGAAAGAGAAGGGAGAGAGAGAGAGTAAGAGAGTTAATGTTCATGGCCTCCTCCAGGGGAGATTTCTTTCTCTGATAATCCTGCAGTGCAGAGACTGAGTCTTAAATAATCATCTTTGGGGCACTTAAGTCTTTACAACCACTCTTTTTCTAGAATCGTCAGTTTTTCTGGCACCAATGGAGGAGAGGGTACTTAAGTCTTTGCAATCGCATCAAACTCTAATGCTAATTAATGCTGACAAACATGGGGATACGAGACACACATGCTTACATACGTGGTGCTCTTTGGGACCCACCAAACATGAGATGTAGCTAACTGCCCTGTTCGAGGGGGGGGGGGGGGGGACATATAACCTGCTTCGCCTCAAACACATGAACGTTTACAAAATGTACATAAATGCTTGTTGCTTTAAAGGAAAAAGAATGGATCCAATAAGTCTTCAAAAAGTTTGAAGAGAAAAGAGGAGGCGGAGCCAAAAATCCAAATTGGGGTGGGCACAAATGTGTGTGTGTGTGTGTGTATATATATATATATATATATATATATATATATATATATATATATATAGAGAGAGAGAGAGAGAGAGAGAGAGAGAGAGAGAGTAGGTGGATACAAGCTTAATGTTACGTGCTTAATGGGTTTTCCTACTCTTTCAATGTTTTTTTCGCAGTTCCTACCCCATAAATGTGTTGGGCATGGTCGATTTAAGAAGAATCTACATCTGGATCATGTATTTTTAATGAAAAAATGTTATTTGGAGCCTCAAAAATTTATAAAGATTTTAGACTGTTGATTTTGTGAACCTTATAAAAACCCACCCATGTGTCGGAATTGAACACTTCAAGAGTTGATCCCTATGAAATGAAGTACATAGATCACATCTGGACGGTCAGAATTTAAAAATAAATCAAAAAACCCTGAAAAACCCACTAAGCACATATCATTAACCACCTACACTCTACTGTATATATATTCGGGTTAAACCCAAACCCCCTTATTGGGGATTTCAGGGTGAGGTTCAATTTAAGTAGCATGTCTCCAATTGTTTGCTTGTGCACTTTTGAAGGGCTAGTGAATATTTGTGGCTTCAAAGACATTTGATGCAGACTATAAGCTGATAATTTGTAAAGTTTCCTTATGAGAAAAGATAATTTGTAAAGTTAACAATCATTATTGACCATCATCACCTTTTTTTGAATCACATCACCATCAATATCATTTTGAACCAATTTTTTGTGGATAAGACATATTTTCATCCTTAAATAATACCTTCATTCATCAAGCAACATCAAAAAGATTTGTTAAAAGTTCACATACATAAATAACATCAATATCTGTATTCATTTCTTTTGAGTTCCACTAGTAATTATTTTATCGCTAGTATACACACAACTATTGCTCCGAACTTGCACATTGGATGTTTAGAAAATGCAAAGTTCTCTTCAGTCCTTCTCTTGCTATAGCCAGCATGCAATCCAAATGCCTCACAACATATTCTTCACATTACTATTGTTCGTTCCTCATATGTTCCCTATTTTTTTCTTTGTAATTGAAATAATCAAAGCTACTCAGCAGAAAGCATACAAATTACAAAGGTGACACGACCTCACCCCAAAAATAACTCATATATATGTTCCCTATAGAATCACATTTGCCACAATAAAAACATAAGGCTTGTTCAAGTACCTATTATTCCTGTTACCTGTTGATTCTCAAAGTTGATTGCTCTATTTTGTGATGCACACAATTTGTTGTCCAATGTCTTTGACCATCAGATATTAAGATCTCTTAATAGTTGCTCATTTGATATCAAATAAGTGCAAAAACTCCTGAAATGGTAGTAGTGGAACTCCAATTCATTTGTAACAAACAAGACATGCCATTTCTTCATATAGATGTGCATGAAGTCATCTTTTCTTCATAATTTAATATCATGAATCATGTGAAATATTCTTTATTCACAAAATAAAGTTTAATTGTTTCAGTTAATAAGGTTAGCCCTCATCACTATATTTACACATGCATAAAAAAATTTGGAAGTTGAAAACCCAAAAGAAGGGCTGGTAAATGAGCCAAGCGAACTGAACAGAAGGCATTCAAGCTGGGCTCATAATTGCGGCAAGCGAGTAGAGCAGAGCTCGAGCTCATGGCATGCCTGAATTAAATGGGTTGAGCTCGGTCCTGCAGCTAGCTCATTTACAAGAAAAATACTTTGTTACAAAGATGTCATCAATAGGATTTGAACTTTAAATTTATTGCTTGCAAGCCAAACACTTCAACCATATATATATATATATATATATATATGGTGCTCACCTACTCCCATTTACTAGGAACCATAATTTTCATCATTTTTTAGTTTTTCTTGGTTATCATGCCTTGCAGACATGATCTACAAATATTTTTTAGTAGATATAATTGGACTTTGCTTGAACTGGCTAGATATAATTTTCTTCCTTTCTAATTTCACATGTAAAGCCCTCTTTCTTAACCATTTTTAAGAATATTATTATCTTAGAAAGCATCGTATTCAAATCCAACCCCACTACCTCACATCTATATGAGATGAGAATTTTGATTTAGGATTGCTACTCTAATGCTTAAATCTGAACACTAATTCAACTATAATCCACCTAAATTTGACCTGCTTTCACTGCTAATAAAATTTTGTGGGCTCAATTCACTAAGGTGGTACTCATACTTTGGACCATTGGATTTTCATTGAAAGGATGAATGGTGCCTAAAACCCTAATATCATTGAAAGGATTTTCATTGAAAGGATGAATTTTGCAAACATGATTGTATGATAGAGATAATGCTACCACTTCTGCCATTCGTCTGAAACAGTTTGCCAGAGGAGTTTTTCTATTGCCCTGTAACCACATCTTTAAACCCTATTTCTACTTGTTCATCTTCAATGGTAGGCTATCTACTATTGTCAATCAACAAGAGTGGGTTTTAATTAACCATCGAACTTATAGATATGTTTCTATAAACTTTCTAAAACTTAGGTGTGCTTTCACTAAGTGTATTTTTATAAATGTTAAAAAGTCAGGTGCCTTTTTTAAAACACTTTTTGAGTGAAAAATGATAATTTCAAATCACACTTCATGACAACTTTGGTTATAGTATAACTCTTGGTTCTTTAATTATCCATGAAGAAATTTAATTGCATTTTTAAAGTTTTCTAAAACTAAAGTGTGTTTCTATTAATGCCAATAAGTTATGTGTGTTTTTAAAATTTTCCTAAATTTAAAACTTTACTTCAAAATATTATATAAAAAATAAATCAATTTATTGTAAGATTTGATGACCGGTTATTAATAAGACATTCATCTTTCTTTTCACTGCTTTGTTACATTAAGATCATGAAGTTGGATTTTACCATGTTCACGTACAACAAGTATTTTTAATAAATTGCTGCTTTTGTATTTTAAGAACTTTTAAATATAAAATGTAGCATTTGTTCCCTAAAAAAGTGTCATTGAAAAACAATATTTTTGTTTCCATATTTAAGCTTAATACAAATTTTTACTTTCTTGTAGTTGAAAACTTTGTGTAAACATATTGGTGGTTGTTTTTACTATAACCAAATAACAGTTAAGGCCATATGGGTAAATTTAAACAATTAAGAAAAAAATTGTAAACAACAAAGTTAGCTAAAAACTATTAATAATAATTTAGCATCAAAAAGAAATTTTCTTGATGGAGGGAAGAATGAGTCTTTAGCTATAATAGGAAGGTTTGGATAGGAAATTTAAAAAATAGTAAAAGAAATGTAAACAACCGTTCTAAGCTTATGTAAAAACAAGTCACTCATATCTTAACAATCATATGTAAAAATAAACTGAAATAAATAAGCAAAAACAAAAAAGATCTTAATTATTATGTTAAATTTTCTATTTTACTATTGAGCTTAGAAGGCCTAAGCACTACTTTACCGTCATTGTCTTGATGAGTGTTTCAATCATGTTTATAAATCAAAATAATTCATTGTGTCTTTTACTATATATGACTTAAAATAATATTTGAAATAAAAATATCTAAATACATATCTCTTACATAATATGTTTAGCTATTTCAAGATGTGATTATACTATTTTACTAGTAAATAAAGATATTTGTTAAAACTTTTAAAATAATAAAAAAATATGAAATTAAAACTAGACATTTTAATTTATTATTGGCTACAATCTAAAACACGTGAACATAGAAATTCTGTATTATTTTCTATAGTTTTATAGAACTATATGAAACTGTTTAACTATATTGATATCTAAATGTTCATTAAGTATGCATTGTAATATATATATATATATATATATATATATATATATATATATATATATATATATATATATATATATATATATATATAGGAAAGTGACATTTTTTTCAAAAGTTTTACTTCATAAATATTTACAACATAAAATGCATAATTGATTTAGTTATTTAGTTTAATGAAAATTTATATTTTTTCTTTATGGATATCATCTTTTTTTCATTGCTCACTATATTTTCATGGTTAGTTAATTAGATGTTCATTTTCACATAACAATCTCTTTTACTAATGATGTAATGAAAAGACAACTAATGAAGTTGTTAGATACAATTACTTTTGTAACTTATAAAATGCAATTTAAAAAAATTTATTTACTTATAAAATTGTATTGATGTAGCATTGAATGAAGCTTCTCTTTTATTTAAGTCATAAAATATAATTGTAAATAACATGTTCATTAATTTTTGAACAAAACTAAAAAGAATTATTAAGAATTTCTATATTTGTTTAGTTTTCATTATAAATTTTAAAGATTTCTAAGCTATTTTATGCCTACTTAGTTTAATATTTTTACTAATTTGATTTTCAAGAGACTTGATTTAAATTTTCTCATATGTAATATTGATATTAAAATAATATATTGATACTAGTACCATGAATAGAAATTTATAAAAAGTTAAGATAAGTGATACAATGACCTTAAAGTTAATAGGGAGGATAAAGATAATTTTGAAATGTGTCGAGTGGTGTATGTTGTTTGTTGATGATATTGTTTTGATTGATGAGTCTAGAGCTGGGGTTAATGCTAAGTTAGAATTATGGAGACAGACATTGGAAGCAAGAGCTTTTAAGTTGAGTAAGAGTAAGACAGAATATATGAAATGTCGTCAGTTTAGTAAGCAACGAAGTAGTGATGGGAGTGTAGTGAAGCTTGGTGAGCAAGAAATATCGGTGGATGACTGTTTCAAATATTTGGGATCTATCATTAAAAAGTATGGAGAAATTGATGGAGATGTAAATCATAGGATAAAGGTTGGGTGGATGAAATGAAAAAGTGCAACTGGAGTGTTGTGCGATCGTGTAGAATGCCATTGCGATTGAAGGGAAAGTTTTATAGGATGACAATTAGGCCCGCTTTACTATATGGTACGAAATGTTGGGCTGCCAAGAGACATCATATTCAAAAAATGAGTGTAGTTGAGATGCGTATGCTTAGATGGATGTATAGAAATACAATAAAAGATAGGATTCTAAACGAGGAGATACGTAAGAAGGTAGGTGTTGTATCCATTGAAAATAAGATGAGAGAGAATCATTTGCAGTGGTTTGGACATATTCGGCGAAGGCCTAATGATGCTTCAGTTAGAAGGATAAAGAAATGGGAAAATATATTATTTAAAAGAGGTCGGGGTAGGCCTAAAAAGACTTGGATGGAGATGATAGGAAAGGATATGAATGCTTTGAACCTCACCGAGGACATGGCATTGGATAGAAATGATTGGAGGAGAAGGATTCATGTGGAAGATCCAGAATGATTTTTTTTTTGGTTCATATTTCCGACCCCAATTGTTTGGGTTGAAGGCGTAGTTGTTGTTGCATAGTTTTAAAATTTTCTCAGTTTGAATGTTTTTTGTTGTGTTAAAATTATAAATGTCATGACAATGAGCTTTACATCTCTATGACATCATGTCTAAAAATATGTAGTAATCATGATTAATTGCATATGTTGAGGTTGTAAATAATTGAAGTACCTTTTGTAATGCTCAAATTTCTAAGTTTTTATTGACATCATACTGCATTATCATTTTTAGAACAATAATGATTATGCAAACCTTTCAATTATTTTTTTATGTGATTCATAGTGATTATTTTTATGAAGTGCTGCTTATTATCAACTTTTACTTTTTTAAATTTGAATTTGACTATTCTATTAATAATTATCAACTTACTATGTTTAAATTAATTATAAATGCACGAGTCCAATTAATTATAAATGCTTGAGTCCTTAAGTATTTTATTAAAAGAAATCAACTATATGTCTAAAATAAGTTTAATAGATTTGATGTAGTTATTTATTTAAGTGACCATATTAAAAATTTGCTACAAAGATTATAAGAATGATGTAAAATAGTGGCATTCTTGAGTCTCTTATTTTGGTTTTTTGGATGATACTTTTGTTTTCTCTATGCCTTTTATTAAAGAATAGTGATATACTAAAACAATTCATCTCACTGCATTTAGCTTTTTCATACTAAGTTATATATTTGAAATAACTTATAAAGAATGGTGATATACTAAAACAATTCATGTCACTGCATTTAGCTTTTTCATACTAAATTATAGATTTGAAATAACTTATCAACTTTATCTTTTAAAATTTAAGTCTGAATCCAATTATATGTGGATGACTATCATCTTACTATATTTAAATTAGTTACAATATGAATCTTTTTAAATTTCTAAATAAAATGATTTAAACAAGTGCTTAAAATAAGCTTAGTATATTTGATGAGATTATTAGTTTAAGTGCTTATGTTAAAATTTATTGTAAAGTTTGCCAGAATCATGCAGAAAGATAGTGCATTTTGAACTTCTCTTATAGTATAAATATGGACAATACAAAATTTTTATATGCCTTTAGTTTGATATTGATGGTATATCAAAACAACAAATGTTAATGCATTCATACTTTTAATACGACATCTAATTATTAGTCAGTTTAAAGTAAACTTTAAAAATTAGAGAGAATGAGTAGTGAGTTGCAATTAACTTAAACAATTGTTGGTTATTTGTAATAAAAATGAAAAAATATACAACCACATAATATTTTCAATTGTTTTGATGTTGCAGCATGTTAAAAACACTGGAGAGGTATCAAAAATGCAATTATGGATCAATAGAAGATAGTGTGCCATCAAGAGAGACACAGGTAAATCTTTTGCATTTTCTTGTTTATCAATTGTCATAATTGAAATTAAGGTTTGAGACTCATTATAGTAAACTTTTGAATTAGGTTTTTTGTTTATCATTAATGTTGTATGTAGGATTGGCTAATAGCCAATGATATAAATTAAATTCATGACTTGGCCAAAAAACTTGCACGACTTTAGAAAGCTTCTCTAAATTAATTTTTAGTATTTATTTTTTTAGAATTATGTTCTTTATTATTTTTAACACAAAGAGCACCTTGAAATTTTAAACATTCAAATAAACCTTAGAAAAATATGTTATTAAAGGTTGAGTATGATAAAATGGGTTATAGTAATTTATGTTAGTAGTTATATAAGTATGTTATTAAGAGTTCATCATAAACCAAGAATGAGTAGGACAAAGAAATAGTTATTTACATTAGAAAGTTGATTACTTTTTTTTATTGCTCTTGAGTTAAATTTAACCAATTTCTTATAGCAACACATTCTGTATTAATCAAAATTTAGAATACAAAAAAGGAATGGAATGAAACTAAAAGGATATAGTGCATGGAACAAGAACATGTAACAATGTTCTTGATATTAAATGAATAGCATATTTATTGAATATACAACATTATTCAAATTCTAATTTTTCAACTTATAACCCTTCTAAGTTGGTTTACTTTTATATCTAGATAGAAATTTTTTATCACTATAAAGTTTTAGTTAGAAGTCAATGGAACCTTCTGTCCAATTATGATGACTAAAATTTCTAAGATTAATTACTTTGGCACAACTGAGTCACTTGATTACTTGTCTATAAACACAAACATGTTTGTATGCATATATACATATGAGTTTATAGTAGATGCATATTGGTAGACAAGCATAAGTTTTATACTTAATTTAGTGTATTAGGTCTATGATGCACTCTAATATTTTCTAGTACTATTTAGTAATGATGGCACTATTCACTTTCTGATTGGTTTCTTGTCAAGCTTGTGCTAGAATGGTGTTAGTTAGAAAGGTCCTATTAGTTGATTAAAACTAAGATACACTATTATAATCTATTTATGATTTAATTGTGAATGTAAAGAGTTATTTCTATCACTATTTTGTGGCCAAAAGAAGATTATTAGTAGTCATCTTAGTGAAATGATGTTAAACCTAATGTTGCCAATAAAGAAAGTGGAACCCACAAAAAATTGGGAATTTTCTATGAAATGAGAAGCAAGAAGTGAAATTGGAAACAAATAATAAAGCATTTAAGCAAACAAATATTATTATTTTGAATTTTAAATTATTAAAAGGTTTAAATAGTAGAAATATGATATTTATGTAGAGAGAGAGTCACAATATTGCTTTTAGCAATCCTTCAAGAAGAAAATTTCTCTAGTATTATAGGATTTTATATGAGCTTTTAAAATTCTTTGCATTTAGAATTATAAAAATAATGTTAATAATAAGAAAATGTGTTTTAGTATTTCTATAAAATTTAAAATGATGTCACTGTAAAAAGCAATTTGTATATCTAGTGATAATGTCATGATAATAACTCAATGCTATCACAATATTTTCAATATATCACAATAATTATGTGAATGAATATCTATATGTATGTAAAGAGTGTATGTAGTGCTCACCTTGTAGGATTTATCAAGTTTTATTACAAAAGTTAAGTTGTTATCTAACCACACTGCTTTTTTTAGGCTTGAGACTTATGTCACATGGATACTACATTTTGACTCTCGTTCTATATCCCATCATATACAAGTCATATTAGAAACTTCATTAAAGTGGGTGTATCCCTATGTCCTGAACCGTATCAATGTGACTAGGTAGGTTTGCATGAGAGAACGCAGATGATGTTGGAATTGTGTCTCAGAATTATGAATTTATTGAGCTTATACTCTTGATCATGTTTGACTTGTCTTTGACCTAGCTAAGCTAAGCTTATGGTCTTGCTTGATTTGACTTTGACTTCCTAAATTAATTGGTAGAGGTATTGATTAGCGATCATTCGGCTCTTAAATGTGTCAAATGTTACCTGACCATTAGCATTTATTGAGTTTGGTCATTAGCCATAGCCATTAGAAACCATTATATATTTATTTGTGATTGAATATTTATTCGTAACTGTTATTATATCATTCTCCATAGCCTAATCATTATTATATATACCTAGAATCCTTTGTAATTTAGATATTTCTATCATTCTCTTGTATATCATCCCTCACCTTTCCTATCTAAAGCTACTCAAAGGTGATCGTGTCGTGGTAGACAGTTTTCATAGTGCAAGTTGGGGTCATGTTTAACGTGCGAAGGTGTGGCTTGGTTGTATCCTGGAGGCTAAGTTGCATTCAAATCTATTGCACCAAGGATCCCATCCTAGAGGGACAACTGTTGCTTTAAAGAGAGTGCTCTTATGCGAGCCTCCAAACAAATTCTTTGTGATTGAGTATATATTTCAGTGTTTTTTCAACAAATGATACCCCTAAGACAATAGCTGAGACTTGTTTACTCAAGGTGAAGAGTGGAGCAATTTTTCACTGCAAAAATTTACCATGTACAAAAAGAACATCCTTCTGGGTCATTTTTTCGTGAAAAATTGGCTCGTGCTTGCAAACATATACAAAACTTTCTCACCTAGGAAGAGATGACCTACTTAAGTAAGAAAGTGTTTCTTAGATTTTCATTTGGCCCAACATTGAGAGTGTTGGCACCCTTCCATGGACTGTGTTTTATCAAGGCAACCTCTTGGACGTTATATATAATAAATTTTCAGTAGTCTAATTGATTGAAAAAAATCTAAATGAACATATCAAATTTATTGCAGACATTTATGAAGTGGTTGAAGCTAGTGTAAAGCCATCAATAACAAGATGGGTGAGTTTCAACTCTATGTTGGATAAAATCAAGTATCAGCCCATATTGTTATGTATTATTTACATGCCATATACTATTTATCAACCAAATAATAGAAACTAAAAATGGAATAGTCAACTACTCTTATAGATATGTTTATTTACAAATTTACTAATGTTAATCCTCTCAAATTCTGGAAAACCATTGTACGGACCCATGAGCTAGGATGTGACCATGGTGCATCACCAAGAGCAGATGCTGATAACTATGTTTGAGACCGTGGCATTTGTCTGCATCTAATTCTTTGAGCTATTGCACTAGGTCCTAACTGAGGAAGGATCCGTGGATCTGGTTTTGGTTCAATCAAGGAGCTTTGTCCCCTGACTTGTAGGACCCGAATGTGGGTCTTGCCTGCTCATGTGACCACGCAAGGATGCAAGACTTTCCTTAGCTTGCAACAGAAATGCAAGTGCACAGGCAAGCGTATAGTATTCATAATGCATGCTATTGCATTTAGTATGTCTGGATGATTCTCACATTTTTATGCTCATACCTATGCTTTTATGCCTCTAGAGGCCCCTTTTTTTTCGACAATGAAGAGAAACCACCGTTATGGTTCAGACTTCCTGTTATGGGCCAAGAGGTGCCATATTGACTGTGGCCCAATCTCGGCGTCTCACGGTGTAAAACTCCATAGGTACTCCCCCCTCCTGCCCACCAGGGATAGTTTCCTGTTGGAGCTTCAACATTGTGACGAGACACGCGCCCGGCTTTTGAACTGGGGACGCCCTTCAACTTAAACGCCTTAAGCAAACCTAGCAAGGTCTTCTGATCCCTCGTGGGCTATGTCTCTAGAGTGCTTATGTTTGATTTATTTGAATTTTAGGCAACTTTATTTCTACCTTGGGATTTGTAAAATTTCTCCTAAACTCTTGGTTGTTTTGCTAGAATTGAGTGGGCCTTAATGGACTCGATATCAGTAAGCCTCACTTTCATGGCTTTCTCACATGGATTGTTAAACTTCATATGAAAGCTCAGTCCTCATAAAACCGAAATCAAAAGATGTGGAACATTTTATTTTCATGACTTTAGTAAAATATCAGAAAGATTTTCCATTATTCTGTATAACGTTTACTTGGCCCTTGTAAAATTTTGTTAACATATTGTGACAAGCAGAGCAGCTACCAGGAATACCTGAAGCTAAAGTCCAAGGTAGCATCATTGCAACATTCACAAAGGTATACAACCTGAGATCCTCGTGTTTTTCAATCTTTTCATTTACCTAAAGTCCATAAATTTGTTGGTTATATATATAGCATTTATGTATCAGGTCATGTTCTGCATATCAGGTTTTATGTGATCTCCAATATATATTTGGATGTTGCATGACATATGCAAGTCTTATAATGGAAATAAATACACCTGTTAGATTGTTTTATAGAGTGAAGGAACTATTTAGATCTTGTAATGTGGACTTGCAGGAACCTTCTTGGTGAAGATTTGGGCCCCCTCAACTCGAAGGAGCTTGAACAACTGGAACAACAGCTGGAGGTTTCACTGAAGCATGTTAGATCAACAAAGGTAACATACCACATTTAAATAATGCGGTCATTTTGCAAGTTTATTGTTTTAATGTTACTGATTTTTTATTCCTATTCTAAATTTAATCCAGTGGTTTAAGTTCTAATGCAGGTCACATTACTAGTGACTGCAATGCTTTGTTAATTTCCTCACTCAAAACTAGTGGAATATGACTGTCTTATTGTGCACTTGGGAGATAAATGACAATTAGGCTCTGCTTGGGAGCCGGTGTTGGAGAGGAAATGAGAGAGGCATGATGGGAGATGAGGCTGGAGTTGTCAACTATATCCTCGTGAATATTTGGTTGAAAATGGCTCATCTCCACTCTCAACACCATTCTCGTCTCCTAAAGTAGGTTTCCCAAACACCTGTAGGGGTAGGTGCTATTAATTGCACCTTCTTTAAATACCATCTCCGGCTCCCAGACAGAGCCTTGATGAGAGGATCATTTCATGGCAATAAAGAAAAATTGGCAAAAAATATTTCTAATGTTACAGAAGATCAGATCATCGGGCTTTGTGTCAACAAGCAAGGTATATGGTCAGTAAAATGTATATTGAAGATTAATTTGCATAGGACAATTGCACTCTTGAAGATAAGGATCGGGGTTCCTTATCTACGAGGTCGCCTGCCTATCTTTTGGATAGGGATACAACTCACTTGCTATGTTTTTTTCCCATTAGGGAAACCCGCCTTATCCTCTACACTGTGTTCTCTATATATTTGCAAGTGCTAATGCATAATAAGATGAAAAACCTTACAGTCCGTGAATGTAGACCTATCATGATCGAACCACGTAAACTAGTCTCCCTTCGTTTTACCTCTCTCTATCTCTCCCTACCTCTTGATCTCACTCAAACACCACCGTCAACAGCATCAGAGCTCAAAGGCACTCATAGCTGCTGAGCTATCTATTTCTACATGCACTCACGAACAGGTGCAAAACTTTCTGCCCTCTAGTCAAGGTCATGAATTAAGGCCTCACTGTGGAATATGGCACAACTAACAGTTCACCAATATGAAGATGCAGGAAAAGACCGATTTTCATACCCTCGGTGAATCCATGGGACCATAGATTGCAAATAGAAAATTCACATTAGAGAGAGAGAGAGAAAAAAAAGACTACATATTAAGCCCCCTGTATTTCTTGGTTTCATCATTAGTGTTTCATTGTGTTATAATCTAAAATGCCAAAACAGCAATGCCATAATGAATATCATGTTGAAACAGAATAAATCCAAACGAGAGACGGGATTATTGTGAGAAAATGATCAATTGTAAATTTTCAAAAAAGAAAGAAGAAAGGAAAACTAATTAGAAGAGTGATTGGAATAATTATGTTTGCAGCAAGTGTTCATGGAAAGGACAATGCTACAGAATCAAGGATAAATCACAGCACTCCAGCTGGTATCAAGTCGAGCTTTGAAGTTTCTCCTCATAAAGGGCATGTTTGTTTAATGAATTTTCATGGGAACTGCTAAGCCATCATCCCTTTCCCTTCCTTTCCGTGAAACATCAAATCGTCATGGTAAGAAAGTGCCTTGTTGGCACAAGTGGGCCAGTTTTTTTCCAACCCACCACATTTCATGTGCAAATCCCCCTTTATACACCACCTTCATTCTCATGGAAAGGCCGAGCTGACAAGATTTTTTTACAAACCTGTGCCCATTCACACTAAAGCTTTTCCCTTTTATAGAAATAAAACAAACAGGCCTTAAGGGGGGCGTTTGCTTGTCACGGAATAGGTTGCCGTGTCACCCCTCAGTGGATTCCTCTGAATTGAACCTCCCTTATTGGGAACCGTTTTCGTGGAAAAGGGGGTCCAGCATGTAAAATGACACCCGTCGAGCCATTTCAACGATGTCCTGTTTGTTTTGGCATTGTGAGCTCCTCGGAAATGCACGCCAGTCGATGCATTTTTTGCAAAAAAATCCAGATTTTCCATGACATGCAAACGCCCCGTAAGGGTCCATTTGCGTCGCCGGAAAGTTCCAACCGAAATGCATGAGAACCTGTAGCCCCACCTTGCAATGCAAAGGTGGGAGCTGCTTTCCTTTTAAAAAACGATTTGCATTGCTTAAAAGGAGCTCCACGGCAAGGGTGTCTATGAGGCTCTGTTCCATGGGACACAAACGTGGGGATAGACGTGTCTCATCATGTTTTAATTCGATACCACATTGATTCTTTTTCTCTATAAACTTTTAAAATTTTGCAATTATTTTTCCCTAAAGGCACAATAGCAATATACGATTGGTCTAGACTATGCTTTTCTATTGTTATATTAAGCTTCTATAAGAGGCTATTTATCAAGATTGTGTTGTCAATAGTAGTAGATGTTTCTGCTACGAATATTGCCTCTACTGAATCATAAAATGTTTATGCTTTGTAATGCGTCTTGCATATTATATAATACGTCGTGTGTGACAACACTCACATGCACCTAACATCAGCATCCAAGAGTACAGGCATTGACGTGCATATATACAGTGGGCATATATTGAAGCGCCCATGTTACATAGCACAGATGATGAGTAATTCTGTAATATGTTTCACATTGATACCTCAGATTAACTAGTCTGCAGTAACTAGTCATTGCAAGGGTAATGGAAACTATTGATCATGGAGGCCAACAGCCTTAATTAAGTCATTAGACTCCATTAGCATAACCGAGACATGGAATAGGCTGAGTTGTTCTGGCCAAGGTCTAACCACTTCAAGAAATAGTCCAAGTCATTTTGAACCTAAGCAAGATCTACCCAGTGGAAAACAAATGTAAGGTGAGAGAGATTTGAAAATTAGCCGATCCAAATAAGTTGCTTCTGAGTATATACAGGTTCTTATAATACGCCGATATGAGCCGATAATCATGCTTTCATGACACTTTAATAGGTATTGTATTGGCTTAAGGGTTGATGATATGATATACCGAATCATATTGTACGATACGGTATGATACTCATGACACAAGTCACCATGCTTTTTTGGACTAAGTTGTGCTTTGATTAGATTCTAGATCAGAGTCAAAAGTTTAGAAGTTGCAAAATAGCAACGGATATATACAAATATACCAAACCCAATTGTCTAAACCTTGCTTTATCAACATGTCGTGCAGACACAATTCATGCTCGATCAACTTTCAGATCTTAAAAGGAAGGTAATGCGACTCTTCTTCTGAATGGTAGTTGTATGCTTGTTGGTATATCTGTTGCTTGTTTGTTTGCTTGGTTTGACGACAAGAGGCAAAATGCACTCCAGGAGCAGATGCTGCAAGAAGCTAACATGGCCCTAGTAAGGAAGGTATGCTAAAAAATTCTGAAGTTAGTTCTTTTATTTTAATTACCATGAACATGCATATGCGGTTTCAACAAAAATCTGTGAGTCTGGACAGCATGACTCATCCCAATGCCACAGAATTAGACTGGGTCTCCAATGAATTATAGGATGTCGATACATTCTATTCAATACCATTTATTTGGACCCATGCCCATGTCCAGCTAGGTCTGTCTGAGCCAATTATTTATGAAGTTAGCCTGATGACTTCTGATGGTAATCATGTTTAATAGCACTGTTGATCCTTCAGCAAATGAAATCAAGGGATATCTTTCCCTTGAACACAAGGCAAATGGAAAAGCCACCAACTATGGTAGCCATTCTCTTTGTGCCACTTGACCAATCCTGTGTACATTGCATGCCTAAGCAAAGGGCAACAGAATTAGAGTGATGTAAATTCTTTCAAAAAAAATTAGAGTAATGTATAACTGTAATATAGTATAGCACGTCACCCACTGTTTAAGGCTTTGAGCTCTTGGCCTGAACCATCACCAGGTTTCTGGTGCCGCAGCAATAAGGAATCGTAACTTACATTATAACTGTTCTGCATGAGATTTTGTTGATATTAGCTCGCCATTCTGTCCAAGTGAGCAGCTAGAAAAGTCTCCAAAGAAATAAGCTGTGTATATATATATATATATATATATATATATATATATAGATAGAGAGAGAGAGAGAGAGAGAGTAATGGGTCCCTGCTAAAGGAAACGTGCTAAATGAGTTTTCAGTTTTTTTTTTGTTTTCTTTTTAAATTCGATTCCGACACATGGGTGGGTTTTTATAGGCTGGCTCTGGATCGAGTCAGATTCAAAACCGGTCTGATCTGTACTACCACTACCAGTACTTTGTCAACACGCTTACAGCACCCTTGTGGAAGTATCCATGTTACATAGATGCATAATATGCATGTTCATCCAAGCTTAGCTTGCATGAACATGCATTGGGTGAGCCGTGCTTTTAGGAATATCCGTGTGTGTGTGTGTGCGCTTTATAGGACTCGAGCATTCATGTGATTCATTTTATACTTGGAAATGAGAAAGTTGTACTGCATTTTTAGCTTGAGGGAGCGGGTTCTGCAAATCATCACCAACTCTCGTGGGAAAATGGCGGGCAGCACATCCAGTATGGTCGCCTTTCCGGTCCCCAGAATGACGCATTTTACCACCCATTGGATTGCGATTCAACACTTCAGATTGGGTAAGACATCACAAACATAATATCACAGCCGTTTACTTTCAAGTCTAGTCCGAGCAAAAGTAAGAGCATATACACACAAGTTCTCACAATTGTTCATTTCCCGGTGCTTACTATGCATACTAGGCCATGATCATGAGTCATTGCATGTTGTGTGGCCAATGTTAAATATAGAAATTAGTTGGATCTATTTTTTTTTTTTTTTGGGGGGGGGGGGGGGTTACAATCATTACCAAATGGACCATGCTGAGCACATCTGTGGGGTCTTATTTGCAACATTCTGCATATGCACATACGATTTTAAAAGAAGGCATGCATGGTTGTGTCATGTGCCTTTAGTGTGGCTCAAACATGTGTGAGTATGTGTTTATGCATGGTTTTAGGCTTGGTGCATGCGTCATGTACCTATGTACATCCTTGTGCCTCTTAATCATATCGCTAACTATATATGCATATTCAGGTATAACCCAACTGGCCAAGAGCAGATAACGATTGCAGCTCCTTCACAGAATGTCAATAGCTATGTCCCTACATGGTTGGTATGAAACTTGAAACTTATGGGTAGTGCATGTAACTTTGTAAAACCCTGATCACGGACTGCTAGTTCTATGCATTTGATAGGAACCATAAATCTGGATCATCTTGTTATTAAGTTGCTATGGTAACTTAAATTTGGACAGGTTGTACTCAAATTTTAAACCACAATAATATTATGGTGGCCATAGTTTAGCACAATCTGGACGTTAGTAATTTCCTTTCTCGTGTTCCTAATATGTGGATTGGTATACACTTGCTTATCTTCTCTTCACTATGCTTTTCTATACATGAAATCATAGTTGATAAAAAACTTCTTAAGAAGTCAAAAACTCTCGTCTAGGGAATGTTGCTTCAAAAGCATGAGACTATAGGCTTCATTCACATTTTCAAAACTTTAAGAGTGGCTCTCCTCTAAAATGAAGGTTTTTTTTTTTAAATATAAAATCGAACTTCCTTGATATTTAAGATATATATTTTCAAAGGCGATGTGGTGATCATGGCATCAAATAGGAAAATACATATGTATAAACATTCAAAGGCATTTTGTCCATCTTGTAAGGCATTGGAACCGAGGATAAAAATAGTAATGATGCCTCAAATGGTCAAAACCCTTAAGCTTGTGTAAACCTTTTCCCTTTGTTATGGCCTAATTTTTAGAAGACGGCACAAGATCTACGCTCCAAATCTCAAACGCCACCTCATACCCATAGGTGATTGTTTCAGCTTGTGTGTGGGGTTCATTATGTTGATGTAAAAACTTATGTGACTGAATATAGTGTAAAAAAGTCAATAAACTTATGTCCACGTCAAAACCAAGGAGAGTTAACCGGTGGGGCCTACATGGGGGGCGTCTAATTAGAAGAACAGAGTAGGATGTTTCCCTTGCCTCTAGATATTTTTCAAATTAATTATGTAGAGTCTATTCAGGTCATGACAAAGAGGTAGGACTCTAGAATCCTCTCTAATCTAGTTCTTATTTCACAATACCACTTTTTTGTGGTTTATGGATTAATTGTTGGATTAAGACTTTACTTTAGAACTTCATGCTATAAATAAAGCTTTAGAGAACCCTTTTGGATTATGAAATTGAATTAGTATGCTTCACCTCTCTATTGGGTGTAACCTTCTTTCTTTCTCCTAGATGTCTCATCCCCCTAATGTCTCTCTCCCCCTTTCTCACATCTCTATCTATTCTTTGAGATTCACGCGAAGCGAGGTCTCCTTAGGTTGGTCCTTCATCCTTCCAAGAGCCCAAGCCCTTTTTATACTCATATCTTCATTGTGAAGTGATTCCTACCTTGAAAGCCGATGTAAGAACCCTATTAGTCATGGTTTTGTTGATCTCAGGTATTTATATCTCTCCCTGAATCTTTATCATACATTTGACCAGTCCTTAACCTTCCCTAAAGTTTTCTAGACCAAGATTGCACTTGAAGGAGTTGTGTCATCTCGTTTTGCAAATTATTTTGCCTTTTCTAATCTCATGCACATACCCTAACCACACCTAAACATGTAGACCTCTTTAAAACCACTTTGGACCAGTTATACAACTGCTAAAACAGAAACAAGTTTTAGCTAGGACCTTACTTATGTTCAGTACACGAAACATCAAAATTGAACCCTACTAATTGGGCAAAACATATAGTTTTGATTGTTTGACCTTACCTACCTCTCCAACACTCCAATTTGACCTCTCTGACCCCCAACACCTCTACTAGACCTAAAGACATGCCCTTAACCTGTCTCAAAACCTTAGGATCATATCATTTTATATCTTAATCAAAAACCCTACCAGAACTGCTTATCAGACCCAAACCACACCTACCCAGTTAGTCGATTGACCACGTTTGTCCCTGTATTTGCTAACTCGTAACCATGCAGCATCTTTTCCCACTTTCTCACCATATATGTCAGGGTTTAGAACCCCAAACACGTCTTTCATAGTCCCTAACACCTAGGAAGTACATGTACGATCTGCACACTTCCAATGGGCTCCAACTACAATATCCATGTGTTGCCAGCCCAAGGCTCCCTACTAGTCCAAACTCTGAACCTTCCATATCAGACAATCAGAGGGTATAACAAATTGGGGCACCCAATCGAACTGATTTCTGGGGGCCATCACATAAGTTTGCTCGAGGCATGGGTAAGAAGTCTTACCTTGAAGTCTCTACTTTTGCTTATGAGAATGTGCGAGTGGATCTTTAAATTCAAACACTTCTTTACTTGCCATAACGTAGCCTCAAAGGCATGTGTTGCCAAAGCGATCGACTGCCTTGAAGGAGGCACCCTTCGATAGTATGAGTGGTTTGACTTAGTACATGGAAAGCCCACCTGGGTTGATTTTTAGAACCAAATTATAAAGAGATTTGGCATCTACGATAATGGTCTTTGGAGGCACCAATCCTTGTACTACAATTCTATGGAGTTGAATACCTCGTTGATAGATTTGCCACTATCATTGATTCCTCTTCT
This sequence comes from Nuphar pumila, assembly GCF_984573655.1. NCBI lineage: Eukaryota > Viridiplantae > Streptophyta > Magnoliopsida > Nymphaeales > Nymphaeaceae > Nuphar > Nuphar pumila. The sequence goes on along the minus strand of NC_143249.1, from coordinate 19,204,625 downwards.
AATAGGGTTATCATCAATGCCACAACAATGTATCATAGATCAGGAGCATGTTCAGCCAGGCTTGCAGATCGATCAACCTACATCACATGGCTGCAACCATGATGACAACAACAAAAAATTTTGTAACACCATGCCTACGACCTAGAGCACTGAACCTGTAAGGATTGACTTGCTCCCGGGTGTGTAAGGCACTCAAACTGAGCTACCTTTGGCCTAGGCTTGACCAACGACCAAATAAGACCTCCTGGCCTCTCCTACTACCACACACAAACTTAGTTCTAGGAAATGTTTTTGCGAATATCTTAGGACTGCCAAACAAAGTATGTGCAAGCACCCACATGCCTCCCTTCTAGAATGATTTCATGAGCAACGTGTTATGGCTTAGAAACAATTAATGAGCACGCTTAACATGCCACTTTAGATCTAATTGGGCTATTGGGTTGCACTTACCTTGACTTTATTGCAATGCATGCAACATATCAGAATGCAGTATTTGATCTCAGAGGAGATCAGCATCATGTGTGTCACTTGCCTAAGAGAGTTCCTACTATCATTTTGGAACTTTGCCTCTGTGGATCGCAAACTAGCAGACAAGCCAAGCTCATTACAAGTGGTGCCACAGACTATTGTCAGAATGCGCAAATGAGATCTTTGACTCTGGTGGAATGACAAAGTGGTGTGGAGTGTAGTGGTCTATTATGGCCCAATTTTCAGGAGACACCCCACATCCTCTAAATCCCAAATGTCACTTCATACCCATAGGGGTGGTTCTAGTTTGTGTATGAGGTCCATTATGTTGATGTGAAAGCTTATGTGACTGGAGATAGTGTAAAAAACTCAATTAACACGTGTTTATACCAGAAGTAATGAGAGTCTAACACATGTTCACATCAGAACCAAGGAGAGCCACCTGACATAGCCCACAGGGGGGCATTTAATTGGAGGAATGGGGTGAGACGTCCCCCCCCCCTATAGGTGTTTCTCAAGTTAATTAGATGTAATTTAATTATGTTTTCTTTCCTAATTAATTTGGACTCTAGAATCTTTTATCTAGTCTAGTTTCGCAGTATGACTCGTTTGTGACTTATATATTAGTTGTTGGATTTAGACTTTACTCCAAACCTTCATGCTATAAATAAAGGTCTAGAGAACCACTTTGGACCGTAAAATTGAATTAGTTTTACTCCCTCTCTCTATTGGGTGTAGTCATCTATTTCTCTTACCCAGACATTTCTTTCCCATAATGTATTTCTCCCCTCTCTCTCATCTCTCACGTCTGTCTCTCTCGCTTCTTTGACATTTACATGAGACTAGGCCTCTCTAGGCTAGTCTTTATCTCTTCCAAGAATCCAAGTCTTTCTTGTACTCGTATCTTCGATGTGAAGTGATCCTTACCTTGGAGACCAACGTATAAGTCATGTCAATCATGATTTTGCTGATCAACATATTTTATGAATGTGTATTAGATTTTTATACCTCTCTAGATCTTCATCATACCTTAATACCAGTCTCTAACCTTCCCTAAAGTTGCTTAAGTCGTCTAGACCAAGACAACACTCGAAGGAGCAATGCAGTCCCATTTTGTGAGTTGTTTTGCCTTTTTTACTCTCTTACACATACTTTGACCATACTTGTGTAGACCTACCTGTTATACAACTCTTGAAACTGATCTTAGCCTTAGTTAAGACCCTACCTACGTTTGAGACCTGAAACCCCAAAACTATACCTTGTTGATTCGATAAAATGCATAATTTTGACTGTTTGACCTCGCCTGCCTCTCCAATGCCCCAATTTGACCTCTCTAACCTTCATCACCTATACCAAACCTTAACACACATCATTATCTTGTCTCAGAACCTTGATATCATGTCCTTTCATATATGAACCAAAACTTTTACTCGAACAACTTATTGAACTCAAACCGCACCCATCCGGCTAGCCAATTGACCCCATCAGTCCCTGTATCTCTTGACCCGTAACCATGAGACACCTTAGACCACTTTTTCACCATATCAGTCAGGGTTTAAACCCCTAGACAAGTCTTCCACAGGCCCAAGAACCACATATACCATCCACACGCTTTGTCGAGCTCCAACTGCAATATCCGTCTGTTGCCAACCCGAAGCTCCTTGCTAGTCCAAACTTCGAACCTTTCACATCGGACAATGTGAAGGGTGTAATACCCTTCCACTTTCATTAAAACTACTTTGATTCTCTCTCCATGCCGGCTATTCTTCCCACAATGTCAAACCATGGAGTAAAGTAACATTATGGAATGGCAAAATAATATCTCTTTGAGGTGTATCTTAATATATCTTAGTAACTTTGTTGCATGATATTTTGGAGATTAAAGTTCAAAATGGTGGTTGTATTGTTTAGAGTTCCATTTCTATACCTACACTTTTACAAGTTCTTGTTTTACATACTTTCAACATGTAAGAGAAACATGCATATGCTATTACAGGTCAACCTAGATGAGTTCACAAATCTCCAGCCAACCCTTTTGTGCTCCAAAGTTTTCTTTATATCTAAATTTGTCAATACAGATTTGCTCAATGATCACATTATGGTCATATTGTAATTGAATCTTGAGGTGGACATTCTACGAGGTTTTTCACCTTGATGGGAATGGTTTTGCGAGGGGGTGGTTGAGGTCTTCATGGATTTGTTTGATGGCTGGCTCATCCAAGATTTGGACATAACGAATGAACATAACAGACAGAACTCATGTTCTTTCTGTTCTGTAACAACTATACTAAGGCCAACGTTTGTTTCAACTGTACAAAAAGTTGTGCTCTTTTTATCCAAAGTTTGTTTTATGCTATGTGCGGACAACATGAACACAAACATAATGAGTCGAATAACTTTGTTTTGGATTGTACAATTTGATCCACCCAATCATATGAATGTTTTAACATGTTTATTATAGATTTTAACCCCGGATATTGATCTTGATTGGATTTAAAAACTAAAAAATATTTAAAATTTAAATAATTTGAGAAAAAATAAAAATTAATATTTTTTATATATAAATATTTTAATCAATTTCATATTACATCTAATTATAAAATTTTATCATAAAATATTAAACCCTAAAATCAGTTTAACTATAAAAATCACATTATCAAACCATATTAAATCATAAAACCTTAAAATGCAAGAAAATGTATCATAAATAAACTAAAAAAACCTAAAATATAAGAAAAATAAACCATAAAATTAAATAAAAAAGCCTGAATTCAAACCCCAATCAAAGAAAATAAAAAATCCAGCCCTAATCAAATACAAGAAAAACCCTAATCAAATTAACTATAAAACTAACTATAAAAAAAATGATCCAAAGCCCTAATCATAGAAAATATAAAAAAACTCTAATCAAATCAAAGAAAACCCTAATCAAATTAACTATAAAAAGTTCTAATTTAAAAAATTTAATTCAAAGCCCTAATTAGGGAAAATCAAATAAAAAAACTCTAATTTAAGAAATTTGATTCAAATCCCTAATCTATGAAAATCAAAGAAAAAAAAACCTAATATATGATATTCAAAGAAAAAAAATCCAAATCTATTAAAATCTAGGGGTGGCAAAACCTGACACGACCCGCCAACCCGCCTCTTAGGCGGATTCGGGTTGGGCTTAAACTAACCCGTTTAATAAACAGGTCGACCCGCCTAACCCGTTTATTAAACGGGTCGAGTTCGTGTTAGGGGTATGCCAACCCGACCCGATTGCCACCCCTATTGAAATCAAAGAACAAAAAACCGAATATATGATAATCAAAGAAAAAAAATCCAAATCTATTAAAATCAAAGAAAAAAACTCTAATCAATCGAAATTAAAGAAAAAAAACTCCAATTAATGAAAAAAGTACTTAAAAGTACCCTACAAGTGGAAGAATGAAGATCAAAGAAGGGGGAGAGAGAGAGGAACGAAGAAGAAGGGAGAGAGATAGAGAGAGAGGAACGAAGAATGAAGAAATTGCCGCCGGCCTTACCACCCGTGCCAGTGACCCCAGAACCGCCTCACCACTGCCGGCCTCAACCCATTGCCAGCTTCACCCCATCAGCTAAGAGAGAGAGAGAGAGAGAGAGAGAGAGAGTCGCCCTCCAACTTTTTTTTTTTTAAATATGTTTTCCTCGTCCCCGTTCTAACCGTAACAGGGGTTGAACGAAAATAACCATATAAAAAGGATGTGGTGGATGTGTTCCGCACATCCACTGCATCCCTTGTTTGTTGGACACAGCGTTCTGCGCGACGTGTGGAACACCGCATCAAACATACCCATAACTCTTGGTACAAGTTTGAAACTTTGATGAACAAGACTTTCTAGAAAAATCCAATTACGTAATCAGAGAAAATTTGGAAGTAGCAAACACAGCCAACTTGCTCTTGACAAAGTAGACAGACCTTGGTTTCGTGATAGAAGTGGTCTAGTTTGGGTTCACATAATTTTATCTAAGGGTGTATTTAAGAGCCCTCAGATATGATCTTTTTGTTTTTTTAGAAGAAAGGCAATAATATTATTACTTATAAATATAAACCTTGAATTACCATACGAGATTATGAGAGTGACGAGTTGTCACTCACATCCAACTTATAACTACCAGAGCTGGAGCAAAAATAGAGACCAACCCCCCTCATCTCCCATCATATTATGTTATAAACCAGCTGAATGTGTGGCGTGAATCCCATGCGCAATTTAAAGTCATTAACGACCAACGCACGATTGCATATCCATATACATATTGTTTCTAATTATCAAACTTTTTAAAAAACGCTCAAAAAATAGACTTTGTGTACAAAACGAACCAGCTCGTGATCGGCTTATGATGAGCTTGGGCTCTGCTCAGCCCGTGATGAGCTTATGAGCCGATCGTGAGCAGGGTTCAACTTTAACATGCCAAGTCGGAATAGCCCGAGCTTGGCTCGACCCTAGCTGGAAATTGATACTTGTTGCACCATTCCTTCGCAGAGCTGACCACTAGGTGATCTGTTGTAATGGTTCTACACGTTGTTCTTTCTAATTAATGATGCTCTCCACCATGTGATTGTGTGGGATATTATATTTTTCACCTTGATATGGGAATCACCAGATAGACTTACATATTTTTATCCTTTGTCCGTAGGATCATCTCAGGTACGGTAATATACCCTTTTTCCCAGGATGATTGTGTGGACGCAAACGGTAATATGTAGCTCTTATATATATAAGGTCACTAGAATATGTGAACTGAAATTGCAAATCCAACCCTACAGATGCATTGGGTGTGGTCCATTTGTTAGGAACCAACTGTTGGATCTTGTATTCTGGTTGAAAAAATGTGATTTTTTGATATTTAAATATTTACAAAAAATTTAAGCCATTGGTTTTTAAGCATTAAAAAATCCTTCTTGTGCCTCGTAATGGAGTGATCCAAGAGTCTATTTTTATAATCATATCAGTATGGTGAAATTTAAGAAAATAAAATAAAAAGGCCCATGAAAAGTTTGATGTACACATTTTTAATAATTTTGAGTATTTAACTTTTACAATTATTTTGTTTTTTGACATTAGTTTTGAGTAATGTTGTAAAAATTTCAATCGAATCTGCATGTTCAAATCGAATCGCCCAATAATCGATTTGATGCATGGTCCGGTCCGAGCCCTCTGCAAAATTAGCCAATTCAGCTGTATATTTTGCTGTACAAGTCTGATTCTTTCGAATTTCTAAAAAAAAATGTTTTTTTATTAGACCAGTGCAGTTTTGATTTGCTCCGATTCAAGATCAACACACGATACTCCTTGCATCGGATCCGGATCAAAGATTAACTCACCATGGTCCTTCCTTGGAAACCATCAGGTTTGACATGTCTATGATCCAAACTGAAATAGTTTGGATTCTACATATCTTGCATAGCAGGCTTATGCTGGTCCTTTTGAGTTATCGTCTGACCCACAGACTGCCCTAATGAAGTTAGGCACCTCTAATGTTCAGATCTGGTACAGCCATGTTTGGGTCCACACAACCATCCTGGAAAAAATAATGCATCACCATACCCATATGATCGTACGGGTCAAAGCCAAAATCAAGTTGAAAAATATTCAACACAATGACATAGTTTGAGGATCACATGTAGGGGTGTCTATGGGTCTGGTTTGACTACGACCCGACCTGTACCAAACCCTATAGGGTTAGGGTTTGGTGATAAATAAGAAGGCCATTAGAATCGGGACCTGAAGGTTCCGATTAATATGTAGAGCTGGGTATGGTTTGTGAAATTTCATACCAGAATCAGGCCCGACCCAAGTTCCGATTAAGACCCGCAAATTTTCAATGTAAAAATGATAAAAATATTATTTTACCAGTTATGGTTTATGTCTGGTTTCTCTCATGATGGGTGCAATTATACCCGGGTCCCAATTCGGTACCATCATCTCATGTATTGCATCCATTGATTAGAAAGAACAACGTGCAGGACGATTACAACAGATCACCTAAAATGTGCAGCTGTGTCTGACAAGGAAAGGTACAATAAATATCAATTCCTAGCTAGGGCTGGCAAATGAGCCGACCTAGCCCAGCTAACCTAGCCCAGCTAGGGCTATTCTGACTTGGCTTGTTAAAGGTGAACCGTTCATGAGCTGGCTTATAAGCTCATCACGGGTTGAGTAGAGTCCGAGCTCTGTTGGCCCATCATGAGCTGGCTCGTTTTGTATAGAAAGTTTATTTTTCGAAGTGTTTTCTTTCAAAATCGTTTGTGCATATGCAGTAAATCTTACGTGTACTAATGAGAACAGAAATACTTGAACTGGTGATTGCATCCAAAAAGTGTGTATATATTGGCATCAGTGTAGGTAAGATTTATGTAGCTTAATAAATCCTAATTAAAAAATTTGCAGAATGACATTAGGGAGATGGAAGTTCAAAGTATATAGTGTTTCTACTGATTAGAGTTATATTTATATAACTCAATTTTTACAAGTTATTGTTTTAGACTTTCTTTAACATCCAAGGAAGACATGCTTATCATATAACTCAATTAATTAGCCAATGATGTGGCCCTAGGATATCTAGTTGCCCACCGAATATGTCATTTATTATATTAATAAGTCATTTGTGAAATATGAAAACAAATATAACAGAAGCCAACCTTGATGAGAAGAATCGTTATATGAGAAGTATTGTTAATGAAATTCTATTTGAAATATGTCTCAAAAATCAATAAAAAGCTGATCATCTAACCGGTACACCCACCATGTGATGTGATGGCACCCGATCTTGGCTCATTGTTAATTGGTTAGGAGTCATGTCAAACCCAAAAAATAAATAGACCTAGAAGACATCTAAAAGTTGTTTTTATTGACAAACACATGACTGCATATACATATTATATCTATTATAAAATTAAGAAAAAACACTTCAAAAATATAAACTTTATATACAAAACAAGCCAGCTCATGATCGGCCAACACAACCCGTGATGAGTTTTATAAGCAAGGGTTTACCTTTAAGAAGGCCAAGTCAGAATAGCCCCGCCCGAACTCGGCTAGTTGGGCTCATTTTCCTGCCCTAACTGGGAATTGATATTTATTGTACATTTCGTGAACTGTTTTTTTATCTGCACATTAGGTGATCTGTTGTAATGGTACTTCTGTTTAGGGGTGGCAAAACCTGACACGACCCGCCAACCCGCCTCTTAGGCGGGTTCAGGTTGGGCTTAAGCCAACCCGTTTAATAAACGGGTTGACCTGCCTAACCCGTTTATTAAACGGGTCGGGTTCGAGTTGGGGGTATGCCAACCCGCCAATCCATCTGACCCGTTTAATAAACGGGTTAGGCGGGTGGGTCAACCCGCGAACCTGAGAACCCGTTTACCCGACCCAACCCATTTATTAAATGGGTTGGCGGGTCGTGTCAGGTTACCCGTTTATTAAACGGCCCGGGTTCGTGTTTGCCACAGCCGACCCGTTTAATAAACGGGTCGGGTTCGGGTTGAGGTATGCTGACCTGCCAACCCTACTTCTGTTGTTCTTCCCCTAATGAATGAATGCAATGCATGTGATTAAGGGTGTCAACGTAACCTAGGTGAAACCACACCCAAACCTTATTTGTGATGATGGTATCGTGTTCGAACTTGGGTTTGATTGGACCTACCATAAGAGAAAACCCTACCCGGATTTTATAATGATTACATGAATCAGACCCGGACCATACCTTGTAAAATAATATTTTTTATCATTTTTACATTGAAAAATTGCGTTATCTTAATTGGAACTCGGGTCTGGCCCGAGTATGGATCGGAATCTTCAGGTCCGACCCAGATTCTAATCGGGCCTTTTTATTTATCACCACACCTTAACCCTATAGGGTTTGCTGCAGGTCGGGCCCCAACCAATTGACACCCCACCATGTGATTGTAATGAATATTTTTCAACTTGATTTGCCCTTCACCCGTAAGATTATATGGGTATGGTGATGCATTATTTTTTCCAGGATGGTTGTGTGGAACCAAACATGCCTGTACCAGATCTGAACATTAGAGGTGCCTAACTTCCTTAGGGCAGTCTTCGGGTCAGACCATAACTCAAAAAGACCAGCATGCAAGACCCACTAGTACATTGGATAAGCCTGCTACGCAAGATATGTGGAATCCAAATTACGCCAGTTTGGATCATAGACATGTCAAACCTGATGGTTTCCAAGGAAGGACCATGGTGAAGTAATCTTTGATCCAGATCCAATGTGAGGACTATCGTGCGTTGATCTTGAATCGGTGCAAATCAAAAACCGAATTTTTCAATCTAAAAAACATTTTTTTTTATTTAGAAATTTAAAAGAACCAGACTTGTAGAGCAAAAGATACAGCTGAATTGGCTAATTTTGCAGAGTACCCGGATCGGACCATGCATCAAATCGATTATTGGGCGATTCAATTCGAACATGCCATTCGATTGAAATTTTTACAGCATTGCTCAAAAGTCAAAACTAATATATAAAAAAAAAATGTAAAAGTTAAATACTGAAAATTATTAAAATGTGTACATCAGTGTTGAACACCAGTTATAGCCTGTTCAGTCTGATGTCTTCGTCCCGTACCACTGGACACGTGATGCTGTTCAACATGTCCTTGTCACACTTTGGGTGAAACAGTTGAAGGACATACTTCCATGTCCAAATTAAAGTGTAATACAGGAATAAATGGTGCCTCATTTGAGCCTCAATCACCACTGCCAGCATATGAAGTACTCTACCACCAGTTCTTATGGTTCTCACCAATGTTGTCAGAATCTGTCTGTGTCTAATGGGATTTCATAATAATAAAATAAAACAAACTCGAATAAGCTTCAATAAAAAAATTTTGATTCGGTTTATTTATAAAATTTAAAAATAATATGAATTATATATAATTCACTGAATTGGCCGGTTTTATAAAGTTTGGCCCAGTGTTGTCAGTAGCCTGGATCGGCCGATACTTATGGTATCGCCAGAAAAATCGATACGATACTGACCTAGATCGGCTATTTTTAATAAATGTAAAAATAACTTTAAGATTCCTATTGTTGTAGTGTTGTCAGGGGGTTTGGATTTGAACGGCTTGGAGACTTATTTGGCTAAAGAGGAATCAATGCATTTTCAAGAGCAAGGATTGTGATCTTGAGGGGATTTTGAACCAACTTCTTTGGGAGGTCAAGGAGCGGATGCGTCTAAATGGTCAGACCTCTCCATCTATTGAATCGGCCAATTAGGGTAAATTTTAGGTTTTGTTGGAGCTAAACATTGGCCCAGTGGGACCCACGGGAGCATGGAAGCCCATTTGGGTAAACTTTAGGTTTCGTTTGAGCTATTTTGGGGAACCAAGCAAGTGCGGGGCTCACATATGAACTTTCTTTCAAACAAGGCAGCCCCTCCAACTTTATTGGGCTCCTATGATTCCTTGACCTGGTAGGTGATGTAAAACTCATAATTTTTTATTGAATTAAGGTTAAAATATTATTTAAAATTAAAATAAAATTTTAATTATAATTCAAATATAATTAATTGAAATTCAGAATAAATTTCAAGTTCAGAATTTATTCTAAATCAGAGTTTTGATTTTTATCAGATTTAATCTGAGTTTAAGCTGAACTTAATTGGATCTTAATTTGAGTTTTAATATTAGTCATGATTCGAACTAAGTGTATATTTCAATTTGAAGTCTTATTGAATTTTGATTTCAAATTCTAAAGTTTTATCAATCTAAATTTTTATTTAGAAATTCAAATTCGGATCAGATTTAGATTTGAATTCAGATTTAATAAATATGTCTTGAATATTATAATTAGATTTGAGTTTGATTCAAATCTAAATTAAGACACAATTGAATGTTAATTCAAGTTTGAAATATACAATAAATTATATTGTTATTAAAATTAAATTTAGAATTTTAATTTGAATTCATAGGTAATACATGTGATTCTTCAAAATATTTTTAATAAATAAAATAATAACTTTTATGAGAAAGAAGTATAAAAATAAAAATAATTCTAAAATAAAATATAAGAAACATCATATGAAAAATTAAAGTTAATTAAAGTTAATTTAAGTGAAATTGGCAATCAAAATCAAAATTCTGAAAAAGATAAAAAATTAATAAAATAACTAATAAATTTTATCGAAATAAAGTCAAATGGGATTTCAGACAAATTTAGGATAACTTGATATGTATGCAATGTGAATTCAATAAATTTGAATTTAGTTTGAAATCTATTGTACAAAACCAAAATGAAATCAAATATTCAAAACAAAAACAGGTATTGTCGTCTCTGGAAAAAATCATTTTTGAAATGTTTTTTTTAAGAAAGTAACATTTTTTTAGAAAAGAAATTTCATAATGATGATTTGACTTAAACATTTTTGCTTGAGGGTTTGTAGGATTTAGAAAAAAATTTAATATGAGAAAATAACCCCAGCACGCCTAAGGATTTTATCGACCCCATAGAATTCGAATTTGTCGGAAATTATTTTTGAGAAATTCGAATTTACCCTTAAGGGGTAAATTAAAATAAATAATTTAGTTATGTAAACATTTAAAAATTTATGAGTGGAATTTAATTAGGTGTAGACTTAACTTAAATTTTATTTATTAATATTTCATGTGAATTTTCAGTTTCATTTATGAAAGATTTTATTTGAATTTAATTTGAATTTCATGGAATGAATTTCAAATAATTAACCAATTTTCATAAAATGGTAGGAGTCCATAGGTAGGTCATCCCATTCTATGTGACGTCTTAATTTAAACTTTAAATTATAATAAAGAAAAATAGACTTTAAAAAAAAGTGAAATTAAAACTTACCAAAAAAATTAAAAGAGGCAAACAAGTCAAAAGTTTCTTTTTTTAAATTAAGCCTCATAAGGGGCAGCTCCAACCCTAGAGGATTCTAGAAAGGTCCAGCAATGGCTTTGGACCAATGAAAAAAAAAAGAAATAAAGAAAAAAGAAAAAAAAGAAATAATCTAGTCAACTTTCTTTCCAAGCAAGCAAGTTAAAAATTATTTTAAAAAGGAAAGGGAGGTCAACCCATGGGGGTCAACCTACCCCCTTCCTTATGTATCTAGACTACAATATAATAAATATACTATGTAAAGTATATAGTATATACACTATATAATATGCTAGAAACAAACAAATAAATAAATAAATAAGAAAGGAATTTAAAAAAAAAAAAGTTAAATAAATATTGATTTGGAAACTTAGCCTAGATTAGGTCAAAGGGTTGAGATTAGCCCCAGCTCTTGACCTAATCAAAGGTCTATAAAAAGGGAGGAGACCCCCCCACCCCATTTTGTTCCCCTTAATTTTTTTCCAAATCTCTCTCTCTTTCAAATTCTCATCTCTTCTCTCTCTTTTTCTTATACCAAGCCTTTAGTGTTTAACCCTTGGCTCAGTACGAGAGGATTCCATGTACATGAAAGAAGGTCTAGGAGGTCATGTGTGAAGCCATGGTTTGTGTGGAATGGCTGGTTCGCGTGAGGAAATCACTTTACGTGCATAAGATCAAATTTCACCAAAAGTGGCAGGGGGCATCTATGCTCTACTTGTGAAATAGAATTTGTGGCATGAATTCAATCAATTTTTCATAAGCATAGACCCTAAACAAAGCCTCTCACACGTGGGTTTGGCTTAGAGCTATCAAAGTATAAAAATAGAATGGGTTTTCGAGAGAAAACCCCTTTAAAAGACATATTTTTTCTAAAAATCAGTTTTTCGTAAAATAAAACTATAAAATTTTAAAATACTTATGTTACACGTGGGTTTGGCTTAGAGCTATCAAATTATAAAAATAGAATGGGTTTTCGAGAGAAAACCCCTTTAAAAGACATATTTTTTCTAAAAATCAGTTTTTCGTAAAATAAAACTATAAAATTTTAAAATACTTATGTTATGCCATGATTTTTCTGTAAATCGTGATTTAGGTTAGTAGAATATGTTAGTATAGACATTTTGTAAAAATTTGAAGAATTTTCATGGTCAAAATCCTTAGATATTACGTATTTGGTTTTATCGGGTTTCTTAGAAAAAAATTGGTAAATTTAGTGAAAACCATGAAATATTTAATTAAGTCCATGCAAACTTTAATTGTAATTTATAGAGTATGTGCATGCTGATATTCTGTAATTATTGTTTAATTTTTATATTTTTATTTGTAGGAAAATTTTATGATTTACTTATTCAATTGTATAATTTACCGAAATTATTTTAGAGGAATCAAGCCATGTGTGAGACAGGTTTTTTTTTTCAGTCAAACGGTTGAGAAAAATAGATTTGTCCATTGTAGATTATGTTAGCTTAGTGTAGTGTGATTTTTATAAAATTTTTTATTTAATTCATGCCAAAAAAATTTGAAGATATGGATTCGGGTAACCCGTTTTGGCTTCACCCAAATACATATACTCGATATTACGTATTTTTGGCCTGATATCCGATTGGTAAATCACTCATATCTTCCTCTTCTGGAGGAGTTTTGATGAGCGACTTATTGCGTTAGAAAGGTGACAAAATTTTACATCTACTGTATAATTTTGGGCTTTGTTTATAGACTGAGCATTATTCTGTGATAGTCAAAACAGAAAAGTACAATCCTGTAGTAAAACATTCGTAGCTTCCTCGTATGAATGATTTTTTATGAACGGTTTACGATTTGGAAAACTGACAAAATTTCCTTCAAACTATGAAAAATTTGGCTTTGTTCACTGACTGAAATTTTTTTGTAAACTCTATACCAGTTGAACAGAGTTGGATATTTCGCAAGTTTGAAATCGGTCTAAGGATCGAACCCTAACCACTTACGTAATTTATTCATAGCTGTGTGTACCTTTATGAACAATGTGCAGACTATATATATGCTACAAAAGTCTGATTATATAGAGGGAATGATATGCTAATGTTGAGGCATGAATAAATGTTTAATTAATGAGATGTGTTCGTCTGTGTGACTATACGCTAAGAGACTGAAAGGTCCAATTTATGTATTTTATTAAAAATATTTCAATGCTATCCCTGTTGTATATTTACGCATATCCTTGTGACGACGATGATGATGATGTGAGTGTGTAGATGCATGCAAGTTATGGATGTTTATCTCATTGCTTATGTACATGCACATGTGTTTGTAATACATAAAAATGAATATGTTATTGAATACAATGCTCTAATAAATGCATCTATTATCCTAAAGTGGTCGAATTTTCATGATAGATTCAATCATAATATTGCATGTAAGACACTTAATTTAAATAAGTGAAACATGTGACATTAAAGTAAGGGCTTACAAGGAGAGGGCAAGTGATACATCTGGTTTTGTGGAACTCTGTTTTAAGCATGGAAGGTTGCTCATCCCCACCCATGAAGATAGGAAAAACCTCTGCAATAGGCTGCAATGTAGGGAGAAAGAAACTCATAAGTGAAATTCTAATGCATTAAGATGGAGGTGTTGGGAGTTTCTCTCGCTTTTGTTGTCCCTCACTCTGGACTGGTGAAAGTAGCCCAGCCAGGCTAAAGTTACCCATGTATGAACACACTGTATGTGTCATGGCTCTGATTCAGATGTTTGTCTGTGTTTTTACCTATGAGGCTAAGAAGTAAAACTTAAATGTATGTACATTAGATAGGCATAGCATGCATCATTTAAAAAAGAAAATGTAATTAACGATAAGAATTAGTTCATGCATATGAATGACTTCTACATTAATAAGTACATGTATTTTTAATTGTTCATGCATTTTACTTGCTTAGGATGATATGAATGATGCATATTTGATGTTTTTGAAAATAGTATTTTTACTTGAATTATTTTAGATTTAATTTGATTCATTATAAAAAGTTAGATGAAATTTCTGCTTTTGTATTTTCGCTTTACTTGTTTAGTATAGCTCTACCCTATTGAGACATTGTATGTCTGACTCCTTGATTTTAATATTTTTGGGGAAGTGAGTAGACTTATATGTAATGGCGGGATATTAAGACGGGGACCGAGCCATACCTTTTCCAAACCTCCAACGTTTTGGCTTGAGAGCAATTTTAATTGCTCAAACTCTGATATTTTAAATTAAATTGTTAATTAAACATTGTATTTAATTTTTGAACAATTATGGACATTTAATTCAAGTTATAAATGTTTGAATTTTCAATTCTATGATTATATGGTTATGAATGTATTCAAGAAGTAGCACGTCAAGTTTTAGTCCTGATAGAATTTTTTTGTTGCTATTTTGTTAAAGCATTTAAAAGTATTTTAAAAAAAAAAATCACCATTGTTGAGGATTTAAAAAATAGGGTGTTATAGGTGTGGCCCTCATGCCCTCTCATGATTGGATGTTTTCAGTAGATCATCCCTTCCAGGTTTTAGCCTGTCAAGCTCCCACGAGCACTTCTGGACTACACCCAAAGGGAGTTGGGTTCTAGGGAGCGGTTATATGTCATGGCTATTCACATGTAAAGGCATTAAGTGTGGGAAATGGGAGAGAATGCCTCCCCATTTTGCCCTTCCTATTGAAAAAGAAAAAAAACTTAATGGGTAATTCTCGACCGAAGATACAAACATAGGAAGAGATGCATCAAAGGAGAGGCGGCCTGGTGCCAAGAACCATCGCCGAAATCATCATCAGAGGCTTCGTTGTGCTAAACCTCCTATGTATGCTATTCATCTACCACTACCATGTGATGACGAAGATGGCCAGTGGTGACGAAATTCTCCAACTATGATAAGATGAAGAGAGCAGACGTTGGGAGATGTTAATTTGTTCCTGCACACCAACAGAAAATGGATCATTGACGAGGACGATGAGGGAGACAAGGATGACGAGTGTGTCTCGAAGAGCACGAGATCTGTCTCAGAAAAGGATGAGTCATGGGAGCAGAAACCTGGTTGCCTCATAATGGTGGATGATGAGTCACTGGAGCTAGAGTTCAACCAACCAGATTGGTTACTTTGTGTACTACCCCTATCTCTGTTACGTTGTTAAGGTGTTTTTCTACATTTTTTTTTATATATGGAAAGGCAAAATGAGGAGGCATTCTCTTTATTTTCCCCAACCTTAATGCCTTCACACATGGCAAGCGGGTATATGCCATGGCATATAGTATATACCTGTTTCGTGAAATATGACTTGAAAAAAGGGTCTTTGACTATTTTTACTATAGTCAAAAACCTCAGAGAAGGAAATTTTTGTGATATTTTCAAAAAAACAAATATTATTTTTTGCTCAAAAACTATTTAAGAAGAAGAAG
The DNA here is from genome assembly GCF_984573655.1 of Nuphar pumila. NCBI lineage: Eukaryota > Viridiplantae > Streptophyta > Magnoliopsida > Nymphaeales > Nymphaeaceae > Nuphar > Nuphar pumila. Next base: position 19,188,874 of record NC_143249.1, on the reverse strand, counting down.
AATATTGGCAAATAAGAAACAAACAAAACTATATAATGAATATAAAAACAATAAAAGTTCATAAAAATGTTTTTTATTTGATTTTAATGAATTAAAATTCAAAATAGATTGGTTTTTTAAGCTACTGTGTTTTTACTAGTTGAATATCTTACATTGAAAGTAAGCCACTAAATAATAAAAAATATTGGTAATAATTATTATTGTGCTTTGTATCAACTCCGCCTGTGTATAACTGTTTAGTTATCCACTGCCGGTCCCAAGCCCGGATAAAGGAGGAGGGTTGCGGTAAGCCTGTGACAGCCAGCATAAAAACTTAGTCATACCCTATGAATATGAACCAATATGAGAATTTTGTTGGGGCTTTCCCTACTGAGCGACGCATTGTACTCTATAGGCCCAGAGGCAGTGATAAATGGGCAAGGGTTGCTAGGTCGTCGCCCGGAAGCGACGCGTCACACCGGCGCCCGGGTGTGGTGTCAAATAGGCAAGGGTTCCCTCACTTTGTTGGACGGGTGGGGGTAAAGAAGTTAGTCCAAGACCATAAAATTAGGTTAGCCACTTGGAACATAGGATCTTTAACTAGTAAGTTGGTAGAGTTAGTAGATGTTATGTGTAGGAGAAAGATTGATATTTTATGTTTACAAGAGACCAAATGGGTAGTTGAGAAAGCAAAAGTGATAGAACCTTGGGGATATAAGATTTGGTATACAGGAATAAATAGGAATAGGAATGGAGTAGGGATTGTTATGAGTCGTGAGTTTATAGATAATGTAGTTGAGGTCCGTAGGAAGGGTGATAGGATTTTACTTATTAAATTAGTATTAGGTTCAGAGGTTATTAATATTATTAGTGTTTATGCACCTCAAGTAGGTTTAGATGATTCCATTAAGCGTCAATTTTGGAAAGATTTAGATGGAGTAGTACAAGGGATATCTTATGGAGAAAGGCTTTTCATCGGCGGTGACCTTAATGGGCATGTAGGCATTAGTAGGGATGGATTTGAGAGTATCCATGGAGGCTATGGTATAGGAGAAAGAAACGAAAGTGGAGAAAGGATTTTAGATTTTGGTGTGTCCTATGATATGATCTTAGCAAACACTTGGTTTAGGAAGAGAGAGTCTCACCTAGTAACATTTAAAAGTGGGGTTAATACGAGTCAGATAGATTTTTTCCTACTTAGAAAGAGAGATAGGGGTTGTTGCATCGATTGTAAGGTTATACCGGAAGAAAGTGTAGCTACACAACATAGAGTCTTAATTTTAGATCTTAGAATTAGAAAATGTCACAAAAGGGATAGACATAGGATAGATCCTAGAATTAAGTGGTGGGCACTGAAAGGAGCTAAACAAGGAATGTTTGTAGAGAAGGTAGTTAAGGAAGTTGATTGGTGTCTCGAGGAGGATTCAGAATCAATGTGGAATAAGATAGCGGGTGGCATGAGAAAGGTGGCTAAGGAGGTATTGGGTGAGTCTAAAGGCGGTGCACCGCTAGGTAAGGATACATCGTGGTGGAATGAGGATGTCAAATTAGCTATTAAGGTTAAAAGAAAGTGTTATAGAAATCTAAGTAAGAGTCGTGATAATGAGAATTTGAAGAAGTATATGATAGCAAAGAAGGAAGCTAAAAAAGTAGTTCGGAACGCAAGGGATAAGGTATATAAGGAGGTTTATGACAAGTTGGATACCAAAGAGAGCGAGAATGATATTTATAGGCTTGCAAAGATGAGAGATAGGAAATCGACGGATCTGGGTATGGTTAGATGTATCAAAGATGAAACGCAAAGGGTTTTAGTCAAAAATGAGGAGATTAAGGAGAGATAGAAAGATTATTTTGATAAGCTATTTAATGAAAGTCATGCTCAAGATCTTGGAGACTTGTCCATTCCTTTTCATGAGATGAATCGTGACTTCATGCGCAAGATTCAAAAGAAAGAAATTGCAGAGGCTTTGAAGAAAATGAAATCAAGAAGGGCAGTTGGCCCAGATGGTGTACCTATCGAGGCTTGGAAATGCTTGGGAGAGAAATGTTTAGAATGGTTGACAAATCTTTTTGACAAGATTTGGCGGACAAATAAGATGCCTAATGAGTGGAGGAAGAGTATTTTAGTGCCTCTATATAAGAATAAGGGTGATATACAAGATTGCACAAACTATCGTGGTATAAAACTCATGAGTCATACTATGAAACTTTGGGAGAGGGTAATTGAGTCTAGGTTGAGGAAGGTTGTCATGATATCTGAAAATCAATTTGGTTTTATGCCTGGAAGATCAACTATGGAAGCTATACATCTTCTTAGACAACTTATTGAGAGAAATAGAGAGAGGAACAAAGATTTGCATATGGTTTTTATTGATTTGGAGAAGGCATACGATAGAGTACCTAGGGACGTTCTCTGGTGGACAATGATGAAGAAAGGTGTTTCTCTCAAGTACATTAGTATAATTAAGGATATGTATGAAGGAGTAGTAACCAATGTCCGCACTTGTGGAGGGATGACAACCAATTTTCCTATAACGGTTGGGTTACATCAAGGATCTGCTTTAAGCCCTTTCCTATTTGCTATAGTGATGGATGAGCTTACGAGATCAAATCAAGAAAATGTGCCGTGGTGTATGTTGTTTGCTGATGATATTGTTTTGATTGATGAGTCTAGAGCTGGGGTTAATGCTAAGTTAGAATTATGGATACAGACATTGGAAGCAAGAGGTTTTAAGTTGAGTAAGAGTAAGACAGAATACATGGAATGTCGGTTTAGTAAGCAACGGAGTAGTGATGGGAGTGTAGTGAAGCTTGGTGAGCAAGAAATACCGGTGGATGATTGTTTCAAATATTTGGGATCTATCATTCAAAAGTATGGAGAAATTGATGGAGATGTAAATCATAGGATAAAGGTTGGGTGGATGAAATGGAAAAGTGCAACTGGAGTATTGTGCGATCGTAGAATGCCATTGCGGTTGAAGGGAAAGTTTTATAGGACGACTATTAGGCCCGCTTTACTATATGGTACGGAATGTTGGGCTGCCAAGAGACATCATATTCAAAAAATGAGTGTAGCTGAGATGCGTATGCTGAGATGGATGTGTGGAAATACAATAAAAGATAAGATTCAGAACGAGGAGATACGTAAGAAGGTAGGCGTTGCACCCATTGAAAATAAGATGAGAGAGAATCGTTTACGATGGTTTGGACATATTTGGCGAAGGCCTAATGATGCTCCAGTTAGAAGGATGGAGAAATGGGAAAATATATTAGTTAAAAGAGGTCGGGGTAGGCCTAGGAAGACATGGATGGAGGTGATAGGAAACGATATGAATGCTTTGAACCTCACCGAGGACATGGCATTTGATAGAAATGATTGGAGGAGAAGGATTCATGTGGAAGACCCAGAATGGTTTTCTTTTTTGGTTCATATCGCCGACCCCAATTGTTTTGGGATGAAGGCGTAGTTGTTGTTGTTGTTGTTGTTGTTTGTACCAATGTCACAAACCGCAATCTTGGGAAAATCTTGCTTTCAAAATTTTCATTTTTATTGAAAATTTCTTGAAAGAATAATGTCATATATAAAAATATAAAATATGTTTAAAATATAATAATATCAAATTACTACAGCAACTATTTTTGTTGTGTCAATAATAAAATAAAAACAAAACATGTAGTTGTTCCCCTAAAGTAGGTCCTGCTGCTCCAACCTAGATATGGGTCTCCGAAGAAATAGTCCATTTCTTTGCATGTTTTGCATGGAATTGTAACTGAACTATCTTTAGCTTCGATATTCCTTTCTTGGGCCTGGTTTGGATATTAAAAATAGAATCCAACATAGACTTATATAGATTTGAGTTCTGAATCCTTAGTAAATATGGGTTGGATCATAGTTAATCACAACAATGTTGTTGTCCTGTCTAATATGCATGTGAATGGGTCAATGATATGAATAGAAGGGTCTCTTTTGAGCCCTGCAAGATTCGATATTGAACTATGCTTATCAATTATGAAAGTAAAAAGTTAACTATAAAATGCAGAAAAATAACTGGAAACAAGAAAATAATTAAATTCAATACCTCAAATCAACTTCATATTTTTTTTACCCCCCTCTACAGAGGTGCCCTGATCATTTATAAATGGGTAAGATTTTTTCTAACTCTAATCTAAATAAACTTTTTAAATTGATAACCCTTTAGAAGATAAAAACTTATTTTAATTTAATAAAATTTGAATATTGGATCTAATACATAATTCAATATCTATTACAAATGAACTAAATATTAAAATGATTCAGATACAAAATAACCCAATGATAAAAAAATCTAAAATATAAATTGGATCTAAATGAATCCATATGGACTTGGGTCTTCTGCTCTACTCCTACATCCAATTCATTGCATATCCAAATCTTAGTCTAGGTTTTGATCAACAACTTTGAATCCAAACTAAGATATAGATAATTATGAAATGGAAGAGTTAAATCTGAATCCAAACTCTGATGAAACTCATGGATCAGATCAAAAAGTTGAAAGTGAGGTTTCTGTGTAAGTGAAAATGGATCAGATATGAACTTTATTCTTGTTGAAAGCACTGACCCAAATTCAAATCCAAACTCCATGAAAGTTTTTTTTAGCTAAGCAAAACCCTCAAATCACTTGTGATTTTTGGGCTCAAACACAAATCTGAATCTGATTGGATCTCAAAGAGGAAACACAAATTACCCAAACATAAGCAAAAAAAGCAATCAATCACAAGACAAAAATATTTATGTGGTTCGGCGATGTGCCTATCTCCACTAAGAGAGTTTAAGAAGATCTTAATAATGAGAAACAATCATTGTACAATAGAAATATGCAAACCCACAAAAAAGGAACAATAGCACTTATCGCCAATAAACCGATATGTGTGCAGCCAAGCCTTTCTCTCTCTACCACAAAAATAGAAATGAAGAACACCTTTTGATGACCTTCAATTGAGGACAACTCTTACCAAGAACCCATGTTTTCCTTTTCTCACAACTCTCTTATGTTTCTCACACAACCCCAAAACCCACAACACACTTAAGTAGGTTAGGTGAGGACTCCCACAACAGGAAGAGTCCAACACCACTTGTCTCACCACTTTCCTTTATAAAATAGAAAAGTTCCCAAACCCCTAAAAAAGGAGTCCTCTATGGACTTACCAAGAAAGTGGCATGTGGTCTCATGGTGGGCCTATTCAAACCACATAATTACATCACCGACCGCACATTTACAGACATTCAGCTGGTAAAAGTCTTGAAGTCCTGCCTGCCAAATGTGGAGTATAATCAGTTTTGACCTTAGGCTTCAGAGGCTTAAAATCCAATCTTCATTAAGAGATTGCAAATCAAATTCTGATTGGATCATCGGATCCAAACCCAAGTTTATATTGGACTGAATCCGTGGTCTTCCTTTGCACACAAGGTCCTAGCTCCATTGCAATCATGGTTCAACTTAAAGAAAGATTCTAAACGACCTTTTCATGTTTTTAGGTTTTTTAGATGGGACATTTCTACAAGGTTTATTTAGTAGATAATGAGTTTTAAATCATGTGATTGTGACATGTAAGTAGGTTTTTTAAGGGCTTCAAAAATCAACGGTGCATAATACACTAAAATTTTACCATTCAACAACACATTTTAAATTGAAATAACATGATCCAAAGTTGAGCAAACAAACCATACTGAAAACATCTATGTTCGTGTTGCAATATATAGGATGACATTCCGGTAATTGTAGTGAGTAAATCAGGTTATATTGTATATAATGTGAATGGGCCCCATTCTCATGGTTCGCCAATTGAGATGTGAGATTCCAAAGCGAAATGTGTGGTGGAGATTGAATATAGCGGTTGATCAATTATATACGATATGACTTGATTTGCAAGAAAGGAAAGAAAAGCAGCAGAAAGCTGGCCCCTCCAAGACAAACCCAAGAACATTTTAGTTTTTATGAGTCCGGATTCACTCACCCCCCTAATTCAGCCCTATTTTCATAACCTCTTTGGGATTTCATTGATGCAAGTTGTTTTGATAAAAATCGGACTCCCTAGATGTGATCTACACCATCTATTTGGTGAAAAAATCAACACTTGAATCAGAGAAATGCAGAAATTTTTGGCAATCATATTTTTTGTAAAAAAAAAATACAATTCAAGCGTCGTTTCTTATTAGGGCCTGTTTGGAATCTGCAGCTGAGTTGGGTATTTATGGAGTTTATGCATTTAAAGAAGTGGCAGCTGCCAAATCCATGATTTAGTGTAAATACAAAGGAGAAAGGTCCTCACTTTCCATCTCAAATGCATAAACGTTCATCACAAAGTCTAGATTCTAAACAGAACCACCAAGGTAGTTTGACCAAGATTTTACCTCAGAACCACCAAATGCATAATCGCCTATCTCAGAGCGGAGATTCTAAATTGACCCTTAAATAAACTATGTTGAACATATCTGTGAGGTCAGATTTGATCAAAACAACTTGCATGAATAAGATTAAGAGGGATGTGAAGATAGGGCATGAGTATAACCAAATTGAGTTTATAAGATTAAGATAGGGATGTGAAGATCAAGGAGAGAGAGAGAGAGAGAGAGAGATTTTAAGTGCAAATACAAAGGAGAGTCTTGTGTGGCAAAGATACACCTATGAGAATTGAGTTTGACAAGGAGTTGTTAGAATTTTTTTTAAAAAAATAAGTTGCGGCAGCAAGGATTTTTTTTAACTTTAATCGACAGAGAACTGTCTTTTATATTTTAATATATAAAGATATATTTTATTCAAAATATTAAAATAGTATCTATTCGTGTCAATGTCGTGTCATGACTCCTGTCATGGGTGACACATCAAAGCATGTTAAGATTTTTTTTAGACAGAATGGGGATGTTTAATGCGTATTGAGGGAGAGAGAGGGAGCAAACAGTGGAAATGCCAAACAGAGAAAAGAGCAAAAAGATAAAGGCCATCGGACCGTACCCCCTATTACCCATCAGAAAGAGACAGCATGAAGATGTTTGGGACCTTGGGAATCAATTGGCTACAGCCGATGCAAATTAACGACTGTGGCAGGACGTTCACCCAATCAAAACTTGACAGCAGAATCCCCATGAAAAGCACCCCCCCCCCCTTTTCCCCAAACCTCCTTACTGTTCTACCAAAGACCACCACTCTCCCCTCTCCCACAGTTTCCACTTCCAATCTCTCCCCTCCACATAAATGCCTCTAAATAGATTTCCCCTCCACTCCCCATAAAAGGAAATACCAAAGAGGACCCAATATCCCCAACTCTCTCTCTCTCTCTCTCTGAATCTACACATCAATTAGCCATGATCTGGAACAAATCCTGACAAAGCTTATATACCTCCTTTTTTTCAGTATATGGTGGCCTTCTTGTTCATGTAAGAAGAGAGAGAGAGAGAATTAAACATGGGGAGGGGGAAGGTGCAGCTGAAGCGCATAGAGAACAAGATAAGCAGGCATGTGACCTTCTCCAAGCAGCGGAGTGGGCTCCTTAAGAAGGCCCAGGAGATCTCTGTGCTCTGCGACGCCGAGGTTGCTCTCATCGTCTTCTCCACCAGAGGTAAGCTCTACGAATACACCTCCGACTCCAGGTATTATTAATCTCTCTCTCTCTCTCTCTCTCTCTCTCTCTCTCTCTCTCTCTCTCTCCTTGGTGAGCTTGGTACGTGGGTGTTGTGCTGAGTTTTCCATATCTCGTGTTCAATCGTCATCTTTTGGATTCCAATTCTTTCTTGCGTGGGGATTTTGTAACGTTTCTTGGTATAATGGGACGTTTTTAGATTTTTGCTTTAAGAAAATGTGAATTTTATTCTTGCTTGTTAGATCCTTTTTAAGATATATAGATAAATGTTTGAGTATGTAGGTGTTGTGCGAAGATATCTGGATATCTATTTTTTAACTTCTACTTTCTGTAGGATATTTCTTCCGTGTGGACCTTTTGATGAATCTTGGGATTTAAATCGCTAAAGGTGTCAATTTGATTATGGTGGTCTTCTTCTTTTTCCTTTTTAGGGGATTGGTAAAGGGATTATATATTGACGATATCGTGTGCACTCTAGGAATAAAACACTCTTTTTTATGTGTAAATTTCACGTCTAGTTTTTGCATGAATATGATCTTTGGACTTGAGGGTTTTAATTGCTCCAAAATCTTATTGTTCAAAGTTGGTGCACCTGATTGGATATCGAATGTTGGTCGCTTTTCCGAGGAGAATTGGATGTTGGTCTTGCTATATTATGCAATTATACGGAACTCATTTGGCTTAGACCAATTTTACGTTCTACCAGAGTTGGGTTTTGCATTTCCTGAAGTTCGGATCCTCATGAAGCCAAAGGGAAAATTGTTCTTCCTTTTATTGGATTAAGACCTAGATTCTCTACGTTTTTGAAGTCTCTCTCTCTGTGTGTGTATTCTCTCTCTCTGTGTATTCTCTGCCTCTCTTCCTTTTCTTTCAATGTTTTGTGGCATAGTGAGGTCGTGCACCACCACGGTAATGGGGGTAATGGGGGTGTGCTTGCCATGAATCCGGGGACCGCATCTCGGTAATTAAGGTAGAGGATGATGTGGGGTTTCCGATGTGCATGCGGTTTTATCCGGTGGAGGCTCCGTCCTCTCCCTTTTACGGATGCTGATCGAGTGTTCTTGCAATATAGGTTGTCATGTTAGGTCGTCCTCTCATCTCTCGCTCTCACATAACACGTTGCATGCTTGAGAGCCATCCATATCAGCATTTCTCAACACGGGTGGGCTCCATCTCTAGAAATGTTGAGATGGACGGCTTTAAGATGCACCGCATCAGGTCTCGAGTGCAGCTAGACCGCATAAAAAATGGCATACATGTGCAGCAAGACTGCATAAAAAATGACATATATATATATATATATATATATATATATATATATATATATATATATATATATATATATATATATAAAAGAAAACTGAAATATATAAACCAATAAAATATGTAAACTAATATGAACCAAAATTTTCATAGGTTTTTTGCAATGGCATGGTCCATTTGCCTGGAATCGACTATTGGATCATTGTGATTAGATCAAGAAATGTGATTTTGTATGTTTGAATATTTACAAAAATTTTCAAGCCTTAAAAGATTCTTCTTATACCTCCTAATCGGATGATCTAGGAGTCTTTTTCTATAAAATCAAGCATCTAGATCGCATCCGAGAAAAAATAAAAAACCTATGAAAATTTTAGTGGATACCAGTTTATATATTTTGTTGGTTTGCATATTTCAATTACCCTATATATATATACTAATATATATACTAATATTATATATACTAATGTTGTGGCCCACCTACTAAAAATCATAGTTGTATGTTGCATCTTCTCAATCATACCTTATAAAAGTACTTAACACAATTTATTTGATAGGAATAGTGTTTTTGGACATAAAAATAAGATTTATTAAGTCACAAAATTTTGATACATTGTGAGCTATTGATTTTTGAAGATTATCATAAAAACCTGCATGCATGTTATATTCACGTGATCCAAAATTTATTTTCCACTAAATAATTATTGTAGATCATATCTCTAGGGTCTGATTAACAAAAAATGCTGAGATTTTTTAAACAATTTGAAGTTTTTATTAGGTGAGAGTAATATGGGTTAATCTAACATTAAGCTAGTTGTGTTTAACAGCCCAAAGATTTAACCTTATTAAAATAATTAAAATACTCTTAAAAACGATATTTTTTAAAATATATGGTTACTTTTTTTAGCATTATAAGTCTTTTGAATAGGGAGAGAATTGAAAAGTCAAACACCTTTTCCAAAAATATAATTTTACGAAGTTATCAAAGTTAATTTTTGAACTTAAAAATAACCTTGCATTTTTTTTAAAAATGCCATTATTTTAAGGTTATTTTAATCATTTTTATAAATTTGAATTCATGTTAAACACTAGTTTAATGTTAGATTAACCTTATACCTACAATCTAGTTTGAATGTCACGATGTGAGTTGTTTTGACATAATCTAACCTCATAGATGTGTTCAACATGCTCAATTTAACAGGAATCGACTCTTGAAACATGTTTTGGATCGAAAATACATGTTTTTATGAGCAGAAAAAGAGACAAGGCAAGAGTGTCAGTAGGTTTGGACAGTCTTGGGGGGAGTCTATTTGCACTTCTACACTATGATCAGCTTAAGCCAACTTGGCAATTCTGCAGCTACAGCTGCTAGGATTCAACCCAAGACAAATCCTAGATGATGAATGGAATTTGACAAAGTGCCAACTTATTATCATATCAAACTTGGAATACGAAGCATTAGCAAGAAACTTATTGCTCTCTCTCATATTATTATGATTATCTATCTACTAAAATGTTGAAAAATCTCTTGTTCTTTCAGCATGACAAGGATCCTTGAACGGTATGAAAGACATTCGTATGCAGAGAGGGAGCCTTCAGTAACTAACTTTGACTCACAGGTAACCCTGAAATGGATGACCTGTATTAGTGTTTGCTCATTTGAATTGGTGTACAATGTCAATTTTTTCCTACATTTATTCTTTCAAAAATGCATGGTATTGAACTCCAATTTTGTACATGATGTCCTCACTTTCCTACTTTCTTTTCTCTTCTATTTCTATACCATATTGTTTTGCAGCATATTAGTTAAAGTGACTAGACTTTTCCATCTTTTCTTTTCGTATCTCATCCCTCTACTTGGACCAAGAGCAGGTCAGGTAAAACGGTGTTTTACAATGTTATTGTAAAATGCCAGCACATGACGTGACACATATCACATTTCTTACCCAAAGTAGTTGTGGATCCTACAAAGCAAAACCGGTGTTGCTTCTCTAATGAACATTTTACATAAAATGTTTTACCTGATCCACTCTCTTGTTGACCTACCAATTAGGTATATAAGAACATAAGTTATGTAGATGTTGTGTGTCTGGACGCGTGCATGTATACATGAACGTTTAGTGATCGATGGTCCATTTTATTTATTTGCTTGCATTGGATGTATCTTTTAGTTGCAAGAAATTGTATCAATTATTAGTAGAGGATAAAAGTGATACAATGGTAACATCACAAAAGATGCATTTCTTATAATAATAATGGTTTGAAAACATAAGCTCAAATGCCCATAACTTAGCTTCATGTGGATACTATGTCAATTTCCTTTGTTGTTGTTTTGTTTTGGACCGAGCCTTCGAAATGAGGCATGTGCAGTGCAGTGAAAAATGCATTGAGTGTAGAAACGTGCAATATGTGTTGACTTGATTAGTGACGTGCAATGATAATATGGCATGCGATAGGCAATAGTATCGTCGTTGGTGCGATGTTGTGTAACAGCACAAACATGGAGCATTGTTTGGTTAAGTAGTGCCAACGGATCAAAGGATATTGCCCTTGGGGATTTGGTTAAAGACCTCTCAACTTGGATGGGTTTTTCACACATAACGATTGGATGCAAAAGGATGCATGTGAGTTAGAGTAAACCTCACCCCCCACAATCCGCGGGAGGGAGAGAGAGTGAGAGACAACAGCAACAGAGGAAGAGAGAGAACAACAAAGAGAGTGAGAGATAAGGGAAAAAAATAGAGGGCTTACCGGGGGTGGCGGTGGCGGCCAGGTAATCATCCTTCTCCTTCTTTTTATCTTCTTCGTCTTCGACAGGTTGAGGGTCGGCAGCCATAGCTGCCGGCGAGTGTTACAGCAAAAAAAGAGGGATTGCAAGGGAGGGAGAGAGAGAGAGAGAGGGCCGGTCGGTCGACGTCGACGGTCGGCCCTCTCTGCAGCGGAAAGGAAGGGGGAGGGTCAGCTCAGAGCCCCCCCCCCCCCCCCCCCCTGCAATGAACAACGCGGAAGGCCCCTTCCGCATTCTTGGCTCGGTCCGGGTGTGACCCAGACCAAACCGGGTCGGTCTGGGTCGCACCCAGACCGAGACAACTTTTAAAAAAAAAGTTCAAGACCAAGATAGACCGAACCCGGGGTTGGGTCAGACCAAGTTTAAAAAAAAGTTGGTTGAATCGATTTTGATTGAATTTGTTCAAGCCGAACCGGTTTATGTGGAGTTGGTTCAGACCGAACCGATTCAGGTGGAGTCAATTCAGACTGAACCGGTTTGGATCAACCCGAGTCAGACCGAATCTGACTGGGTCTTAGTTCTTAGTTTGGATCCAGTTTGATCTGGATCAGGCCAATTTTGGTATTGCAGTGACTGTTTTGGATCTGATTGGATCAGTCCTAGATCCATATCAGAACTGGATCTAGATCCAGTTAGACTGTTCTAGATCCAGATAAGTAATCGATCTGGATTCAGTTAGACAGTGTTGGATCCAAATCATAAATGGATCTAGATCAGGTTGTGAGATAGTCTTGAATTGTACATAAATCCAAAATGATCAAAATACCCTTATGGTTACCCGAGATCCATTTCAGTAAAATGAGCATAACTTTGCACCCCAAACTCAGAATTGAGCGAGGTTTGGTGTGTTGGACTTGTATCGAAAGAAGGAATCTACTTGTTCATTAGTTTTAGTTAAATTAGTGATACAAAAATTGAAAGTTCATGAGTCAATTCAGGAGAGGTATTTTGGTAATTCTGTAAGAGGTTATGTGCATTAATGCGAGCATGTTTGTGTAATGACCAGATCATACTATTAGAGCATCTTGAGACTTGATTGCTAGAGTATAATGTTTGCACTTGAGGTAAGGGATATTATAAATAATTTTAGTTGTAAATAAATATTTTTATGTTGCATACTATTGTAATGTTGTGAACTAATATGATTAACATGATAGCTTTCGAGTGAGAACATGACATGCATAAAAATTTATCATGCTTGAAATTTTGAGATAATTTCATATATATATTTATTGTGACGTACATGTTATGGTATGTCTTGCATATTAGAAAGAGATTATGTTATGATGGCATGTCTGTGTGATTACTAATAACATGCATTGTGATGAGATTATATTTAGATTGGGGTTTTATTTATTCTATTTATGTTATATGAATGAATATTTTGAGATCAGCATGCATGACCTCTTAAATCCCGAAAGTGACGACCTGTGGCAATGGCTACCTGGTTCGCGGCTAGAATACAGTCTCCATGAAGAGTGGGTCACCGGTGATTTAACGATATGGAGACACTACATTGTTGCGTGCTTAGTATGAGATAATGTGAGTCCTAATGTCATCATGAGATTAAAGAGTGAGATTCATCATAATCAATTTACGAAATCACTCATGAGGAAACGAGTGAATTACGAGTTTGAGAAAGTTGTTCAACGTGTTAAACTTAGTTTATGACTTAGGGTTACACTCACACACTATTTGAGACTCTAGAGGACTATGGATGGTCGATAACCATCATGGTTAGGATGTAGCATGAACCATACCAAGATTGAGAGCCTGACCTCCTGGCTAGCTACCGATGGGGTCCCCGTGGTAGTTTCACTGCAGTACCTGGTAGTCCGAAAACCACTGGGAGTGTATGGTTCATTCTCTGACCAACATGTAAAATTGAGATGTTCTACGTGGGTTGCTATGCCCATAGACGGTTATGACCGGTATAGCCGATCTAGTGATAGTTTGTTGTGTGCGAGTGTCTGAGAAAGATAATGAGAGTAATTAAAATATACAAACTTATGTGGTATGTCGAAAACTAAACTCAGACTAGGGGCTTAGAGCCCACTACAGTTGTAAGTTAAGTGTTTATTTACTTATAATTATTTCTTACTGGGTTATAGACTCATACCCTTGTTTAATTACAATTGTAGGTTCCAAGCACACTAGTACAGACACTACTTGATCGATTTCTTCTTCGACAGAGTATTTGGTAGTTTTTACTTTCATGTCATTAAATAATAATGTATCTGTTATTTTCTTTTGTTATGAATGATAATCATTGTAAAGAAAGTGAGTTATTGAATAATAAAGAAAAACAATTTAGTCATGTGTGAACTTTGAACTATTCCCTTTGGGAAGTAATACCAGCCGAACTCGGACTCCTGAGGTCCCAGGTCGGGTTGTTACAGAAAATGAGCTCTATCAAAATTTCATGACTTAAAAAATCATATTTTTATATCCAAAAAACATGATCTAAATCATGATTCCTATCAAATAAACTATGTTTACATCCATAAGGTCTGATTGAGAAGATACAACCAACAACTATGCTTCCTAGTACGTGGGAGTAGGCGCTTCTGGAGCGCCGAGCGCCACAGCATTACTATATATATATTACCTCTTGTGCTCAGTAAGGTTTAATCTATTTTTAATAAAATTTTCAGTCAGAAAAGTCTTTTTGTTGTTCTAATGTACTGATGGCGTTTTTGCCTGTGCTATGTGATTTGAGCAGGAAAGTTGGTGTGTAGAGTACAAGAAACTGAAGTTCAGGTTTGAGCTCCTTCAGAAAACTCAAAGGTGAACATATTTATTCTTGTATGAAAATAGAATTACGGTGTTGGGTGGTCATCAATTAGACTCCTTTTGCAGGCGTTACATGGGAGAAGATCTCGAGCCATTGAGTGTGAAGGAGCTTCAACAATTAGAACATCAGCTTGATTCTTCCCTAAAACACATTAGATCAAGAAAGGTGAGATGGGTTGGCTGCTTTTCTCCTCAACATCCTTTTGGTTTCTTGTGCACCTTCCTGTTTGTTGTTTTGATTAGTGATACTATGACTACAATCGGTATTAAGTCCATGTATTGCAGCCACCTTTGTTTTGCTTCTGAATTTTCTTAGAACAAAAAGTGAATGGTTTGCCCTCTCTTTTTTGTTAATTTTCTTTTTTATTGTCTTTACTATTTATTGCTATAACTGATTCGCTTTTACCTTGTGATCTTTCTTTTTCTTTATTTCTTTTTGTTCTTAACTTAATTTAAAGATGAATTTAATACGTGTAAAGAATTGATGAGGACTTCAATGAATGAAAAGGGAGAGAACCTCCCACGTTCATACAAAGGTAGGAAGGTGCCCTCTCTTCCAAAACATGAGCTACGTATTCTCATGTTTATTCAAGGTAGTAACGTCAAAAGGTTACTTCTCTATTAAGGTAGTTTATTTTAAAAAAATGGTGACAAAATGTCTTATTGCTTGCAATAGATGAAAATAAATTTATTGCAAATTCATCAACTGTCGTGATAGAAACGTGGTAAATAATTGGGAATGAAACCAATTTGCATTCATTTTTTTTTATATATCTCCTTTTGATTTTATCACGAAAAAAGTATGATACATTCAAAATATCACGATATCTGAGACTACGCTCAGTGTATTTACGCAGTTTGTTATTTTCCTGTGTATGGTATATCTTATTAACTTTTTTAAGGCAACATGCATTCAATCTACATGTGACTTAAGGATAGCACTTGGTTGTAGTTCTTATTTAAGTAGTTGGTGTGCTCTATTGTGCAATTTATATGAATAACTTTCGAGGTTTTCTGGTTTGCTTGTGCTTATTAGCATGTCACATAACCAAATAATGCAAATGTGTTTGATGTGATTGAGGATTTACAATTAGCTTGAATTCAGCTATTTTACTCGATATTTCTAAAATTGATCATTGACTGATACTTTTGCCGCGTATTTTTTCTGTTAACAATGCTTACAATATAATATATATATATATATATATATATATATATATATATATATATATATATATATATATATATATAACATGGTGGCATTTAGGTGGTTTTGAGAAAAGACTGATTTGATCTTTTACAAGTAATATTGAATTTTTTGCAGACACAGCTCTTGTTGGATTCCATTTCTGAACTTCGCAAAAAGGTGAGTGAGCTTGTATCAATTATTTTAGAAATTTCAGTAAACAATGTATAATCTGAAAATATCATTTGTCAGCAGGAAAATTAGTAACTAGTAGATACTCCAGCATGCTCCCGTATCATGTCCCCTTGTACACACTACTTAATGCATTAGCAAAAAATGACGTATCCCCTGTTACTTGCACCTTGTCCTTGTGCCATACACCCACTCCCCCCTTAAATCACCAACTGCACATTGGCAGGCCTCTAGTTTGTAAAAATCAGTGAATTCCCCCTTGCCATTCTGGGAGTATATGACTCAGCTTCAACCATGCTGCAAGCAACGTGCACCCGTGGGTTTCGAACTGATGATGTCACTTCAACTTGGTGACCAGTTACCCCTACCAGATGAGTGGTACCCAGCGGATCCTGTGTCAAGCTGAAGGCCTAGGATCGAATCCCTCTGCCACATGGGGTGTCTGTTCTAGTAGGGTTCCGCCTAACCCCAGCTTGCCTTTCAAAAAAAAAAGTGAATTAAAAAGGTGAAAAATATATGCATCTTCAAACAGTCACAAGTTATCTACAGTCCTTGGGAGAATTAAGTGGGGATATTGCCTTAAATGACCTCATGTGGTTCCTTCAATCTGTTTGGGGCACAGTTTTTAGATACCATAATGGTCAACGAAGAAGCCACATTGATAGCATCCTGACAGTAGGGCTTTTGAGATGATCTGCAGGGACTTGCAGGGCTGGCATATGAGATGAGCTGCTCATAAATTAGGCTCACCCAAAACTTTTTCGGACTCATAAAGTGAGCTCAGCGAACTGCACTACAACAGTTCGTAAATCATATATAAGCAGAGCATGAACAAGGGGCTTTGGCCTCGGATATATATATATATATATATATATATATATATAGAGAGAGAGAGAGAGAGAGAGAGAGAGACCTACCAGTTAAAAAACGTACCAACTCTACCCAATAATAATTTTTTCCGTGTTTTTTCCAAATTCTGACCTTATATATAAAGAACTCTTTAAAAAACAAACCTTTTTTGAGAAAACAAGCCAGCTTGTGATTAGCTCGTAAGCCTAAGCTTAGCTTGTGACGAGCTCATGAGCCGACCACGAGCTGCAGTTCACTTTTAATGAGGTGATCTCGGATAGCCCGAGCTCTGCTCATTCAGCTTGTGTACCAGTCCTACTTTCCACCAGGCAGATGGAGTTGGCTATTCATACAGATATTCATATGCTACACGGTTTTTAGTAGCCAGGAGCATGTATGCGACTGAGTAGCATTTTGTAAAAGAAGGGTATGGACAATGCCTATTTTTAGTTCGTAAGCCAGGTTGGAAGTGCATAACCTCATTTGGCAGAAATAAGTTCATCTTCTTCATGCATTTCCTCACCTTTGATCCCATGAGAATTATCTATCAGACTGACACAAAGAACTCCAGTATTTAAAGTAGACATTTTTAAGTTTCCTTATATTCTCATGCTGGTCGCACTGTGATGTCAATCAGCTTAGCTATACTAATGTGTACACAGATGTAATTGATGCTTAATTTCAAGATTTTGGACCAAAGTTACTTCCTATATTTGTTCGAAAGTTGCTAAGGATCAAAGCATGCTGTGAGTGGGAACAGAATGAAAGAAATATAAAGAAAGCGAAATTAGTTGATAGAGATGAAAATGAGAACATCAGTGAGAATGGCTCTATTCAAAAATAGGAAACTTCACACACCGGAAGGAAAAACGATCACTAAATAGTTGCTGACTGTGCTACCTCATTAAGTATATTTATTAGACGCGGGTATTTCTTTATTCTTTGTTAACCAAAATTATACTTTCTTGCATTAAGGTAAATGCACAACAATTGGTAATAGTTGCCCTATTTCTTAAAAAAAAAGAGAGTGATAGTTGCCCTATTAACTTCCATAATGCCTAATTATAAGAGAGATGATCTTGCCTTCCTCAAAAGGTCTCATTTCTTCATATATGCCTTGAAGTCTTTAAACATGTATGTTTCAAATTGAAAACACTGCACTGTTATTGTCTTCTGTTCTTCTGGAATAGTATTAAATGTCCATCTGTCCATGTTTGTGAAGGAAAGCTTTTTTGCAGCTTTGCATGAATGCATCTATTCAATCAACATAATCTGATAAAAATGGAATATGAGGTCATACTGAAATATTACACCACCCTTATTGTTGTTTACTTTCCTGTAATTTGGTTGAACCCAGGGGAAGTCCTTGCAGGAGCAAAATGAGGCTATCCAAAAGAAGGTTAGTCATTTTAATCATTCCTCTGGTCAATTCAATCCAGATCCTGTTTCAATGCTCATGATTTTCATCAAGTTTTCTAAACTGTTGAAATCAGCTTCGAGAGAAGGAAGCAGCTCTGAATTGCCTACAATCAGCATGTTCGGAACAGCCACAGAGCCGAACTGTTGCCTTTTTGTTTAATAGCCATCCTCCAACTCTAGATAGTGGGTAGGCATTCTTTTTCATTTAGACATCACAATCATTTCTTGGTGAGATGTTTATTGCACTCAATGTGAATGTATTGGATCCTCATCTCTCACACTGGGATTCTTCAGTCACAATGAAGATGGAGAATGTTATTAGCAAGTCTCAGTTTGTCTCTCTTGATTTTTGCTTCTACAGTAGTTCATTTAGTGGTTTTAGCAAATTAAAAATTGAATATGTGCTTGTCTCTGTGTGTGCATGTGTGTGTGTGGTGCTTCAAGTGGCTTGCTCATATGTTCCATGGAATTTTATTTGTGGATTTTGTCTTTGTATTTGAGACCAATGTAGTCAAAATCAAATTCTAATCGAATCAGTACCTCACTCATGTAATTGAAGCTGGATTGAATCAGTTTTCGTTTTTCTTTTTTATATTCTGTGATAATCAATATATTTATTTACTATTATATTTTATAAATATTAAATGTGCACTTTGGAATTTAATTGAACATCTAAGTCATCATTTAATTCATTTCTGCATTTTCCTTTAGATAAATTTTCTTGAATTTTTTATTTTCCATATTTTTATGATTTTTATTTTCTTAAAAAAATCTTTTTTATATAAAATATACCAATTCAAAAAGATTTGATTTGATCTGGTCCAATTTGGATCGATTTTCTGAATCTTTTTGGAAAAAACGATTCTGTTCAGATTGGTTGAAGCATCAACAACTAATGCTCAAGATCTATCCAAGTTTTTGAAACAATTATGATGTGTGTATTGTCATTGGTGAGACTGTGAATTTGGACATGCATTACTTGGGCTATTATGTGTTACAGAGAGTATCAAACAAGAAATAGAGAGGCAGAGGAGTCCCCACATCAACACCTGCAAACTCAGGCCAGCAGCAATAACATGCCTCCATGGACTCTTCGGCTCATGACAGAGTGAAGCGTTCATTTTTTTTTAGTTCATCTGAAGCTAATGTCATATCTTTTGCCATCAGCTTTGTGATTGTGATGGTCACCCTTTTTGCCATTATCTATGCCCTGTTGTTAGTCCTCTAAAACATATGAATATGTGATAAAGAGTGTCCCCTATCCATCATTCATTTATATGTACATGTGATGGATTGGCTTTGTCAGTAGCCTATGTAAGTGCTCTCTCTCTCTTATATTACAGTCATTGTCCTTACTAATGTGTGAAATGAATAGTACAAACCGCACTAGCTTTTTCTTGAAACAAAATGAAATTTTCAAATCCACTCTCTCTTATGGGATACTGCATTGCCCTTTAAGTGGCATTCTTTTTGTTATGATTCCAAAAGTAGGAAGCGGGTCTTGGGGTGGCATGAATTCGGCAATGGTCAAGGACAAATTAAACAGTATATGGTCAAGGTAGAGTCTTGGGCTGTCTCTCTTTGTCATATTACGTCACAAAAATCAACATTTTAAGTGGTCATGCTTCTCCCAGCCCCAAAGAAGATTGGCGTAGTGGGAGGGGGTGGGAAGTCTAGGTTCAAATCTGGGCAGTCTAGGTTCAAATCTCACCCCTTTGTGCAAGCCGAAGCAAGGTGTCTTCTTGGGGCCAAGGGGTGCATCCACGGAGTTTTATGCTACTCGAATGATGATTGTAAGTACAACAAGCTAAATTCAGTGCGGGTATGTAACAACCCAAATTGAGACCCCTCGAGTCTGAGTTCATGGACGTCAATTTTCAGAGAAAAAATTACCAAAAAAAGTACTTAAGTGAATATATAATCCAACATAACCAACAAGTCCATTCAAACTAACACTAATACTAAATCATCCATGTCTATCAAGATAAGGGTCCAGAATAGAAAAATGCAGAAATAAAAATAAAGTACTTCAAGATACTTCAAAGTTACCAGTAACTAAGTCTCAGTCCACAAGTTGCATCCTCTTTCTCATAGTGTTTTTCGATCCTACCGTTGTAACCAAATGGGAGGCGACTTTAAAAGTCAGTAAGGTTACATTTACAAATGTAAGTACATGATCGTTACAACTGTAGTGAGCTCTAAACACTTATTTTGAGTTTAGTTTTCTAACTAGTAAATATGTTTATATATTTTATTCTCATTTTATCTTTTTTTATATTTTCTAAAATCATTCTTTATTTTTAGAGGTCATTTTTTCATGACGTCCTTTACACTATTTGACTATTCTAAAAATAGTTTTTTTGACATAGAAACACATGTAGACAACTCTAGAGTCCATGATGTTGGCCAGACTTATGAACTACTTCACATACAATATATTTCAAACTGGTCCAGATTATAAACTTTCAATCATTGCAGCTTAGCTCATTGGTTGCAAGCTGAAGAGCCCAATATGCTCATTGGTAGCTAGCTGAAAAGCCCTTGAAGCTATACATGTTTTAAGGTGTCCGAAGAGTTATACTTGCCTTCAAGATTTGTGGTTCATGCTACATCCTATATGTATCAAATAGGTAATGTGTTAACCGTCAAAGGTTACCTAGGAATTCTTCAAAATCTCAAAGCACATGCAAGGTGTACACACCTCTAACAAAACCTTGGATGATGTCTTTTCTAGTAGAGTTCTTATCTCTCTACGTTGCCACCTTAGATGCATTATTTTTTTTCTTTCCTTTTTTTTTCTCTCTCAATGTTAGTTTATTATACAGTTTTAAATGTACCTTCACCAACTAATTTTGAGCATGTATATGGACACCATATTAGTTCTAGGAATAACAATTCATCGTAGAGATACAACATAAATTTATCATGCCACAACATTTAAATACCCCTCTCAAGGTATAAGCATATCATTTATAGAATAAGCTCATATTCTTAGAAATTTGGAACTCTACCTTACTTTCTCACAACCTAACATTTTTTTTCTCCGCAACTATATGTGTTCAACCATTATCCTCGTTTTCATAAAAAGCACATTCATGGCATAAATCACATCTTATACCAACCTTTCCATAAGATGACAAAGTATGTAATACGTATCATAATTCACATGCATCTTTTTCAAAGCCTCAACTTCTAAATATAAAATAGATTTTTATGCATAGGCAATCTATTCACATGCATGAAATAATTTGCATACTTTTAAAGCACAAAGACTCACAATAATTACCCACAACCAGATGCATCTATCACATAAAGCGTGTATTTTATTATCTAGAGGATTATTTACAAATGTTCTCTTACCTTAAATGCAAGAATTAAACCTTCACCCTAGAGTCCAGTCTCTTGTAGAAGTAGTCAGATCTTTTCAATACACAATAACTCACTTAATTTATCAAATTGTTTCTTTTATTTTATAAAATTATCAAACTACCCCTTTTAAAGAAGGTCGGTCAGACCTCATTTTTTATGTTATGTGTTTATCCATAAAAATAGAATAGACATATTTTTTCTATATTTTGATTTCAACACACTAAACCTCACTCAATTTTGAATTCGTGGTGAAAGAGTTATGCTTGTTTTACTGAAGTAAGCAAAACTAGGGGAAAAGGTCATTTTACCTCTCAAGTGGGTATAAATCTTGATAATAAAACTGTGCGAGATTTATTCGGCCCTTCGGGTTTGATTTTCAATTCTGGACCCATATTTGCATCCTATAAGTACAACAAAAAATCGATATATGTACAATTAGTTTGCTAGTCTTAACCAACTAAGCTAAGATGACATATTAGTTAGAAGTAGTTTTTCACA
Organism: Nuphar pumila; assembly: GCF_984573655.1. Taxonomy (NCBI): domain Eukaryota; kingdom Viridiplantae; phylum Streptophyta; class Magnoliopsida; order Nymphaeales; family Nymphaeaceae; genus Nuphar; species Nuphar pumila. The sequence goes on along the minus strand of NC_143249.1, from coordinate 19,166,924 downwards.
TATGAGAGGTTGGGGGTTCAAATTTCAACCACACCCTCTCATACATATGTTTTTTCCTTTTTGGACTCATTGAACCTAAATGGGCTCAAGCCATGATTCTCTCAAATTTAATAAATCGAATTCAGATCCAATCTGGTCTGGTTTGGATCCAATCTGGTCTGGTTTGGATCCAAATTGGTCTGGTTTGGATCCAAATTTGACCTGATACAAAGATTCAGTCTTTGTCGCATATTCAGGTTAATCAAACTGGATCTAATCTAAAACTGAACCAAACCCAGTTCAGTCTAGGTTTGGTACCAACTGGATCCAAACCTGATTAGGTCTAGGTTTGGTCCAAACTAGACCTAGTCTGTCTAGATCGGTTTGTGCCAGGAAATTGAGACAGTCATTGTCTCGGTTTTCCGTATATTATATAAAGAGAGAACTGAACATATTGGGCCTCATTTCTTGTTTTCCCCCCCTTTACTCCATAGATTTTAAGTGTTTTATGATATGTTTGAATCGTTAGATGTGTTCAACATGTTTGATTTAATGGGAATCGACTCAATGAAAAAAACATATTTTTATCAGTTGAGAAAAACGAGTACCTTAGTAGCCATTGATTTTGAATCACTAGAAAAACTTGTATACAGTTCAGATTCCGACTATCCAAAAAGCGGGTTCCCACTAAACAAAACCTAAAGATCACATTTACGGTGTTAGATGTGAGAAAAATACTTAAAACTACTGTTTTTGAATAGGCCTAATGAGACCTAACGAAAAAAAAGGGTTTAAGGATCGCATTACTCAGATATATATATATATATATATATATATATATATATATATATATATATATATATATATATATATATATATATATATACCTCTTACCACACTCGATTTGGGTCACACCCAGATCGAATTGGTCTGTGTGTTGACCCATCAGGTGGGGAACTCGTAGCTGTCATTACTTTGTTGGTTATTCATGCATGTTGCTTCTAGGACACTACAATGAGAGGGGTTGATAGTGTCGTAGCCAAGGTGGATGCAGTTGTTATTGTTGGTGTTCCTATGTCAACTAGAAAGGGAGGCATTGTCTTTGTTATTATATTTTTTTTTGTCGATCCTTCATGTTGTTGAGAAACTTGGTCATTTGTCAAAGGTAATGGCATTCTCCTATTATTTTTATTCTTACCTGCTTGTTGCTTTTGGCACTTGAGTTTATTTGGTAATTTTTCCAACTTATATACATCCGTTGATTCTTTGTTTCTTCATATATAGGAGCTTGTGCCCAGCCTTTATGTTGCTCTTGTTCAGTGGTGGTGCATCATGTAGTTCTCCATTGAAACTTGTCGTCTCTCTCTTCATTGCAGGAATGAAGATGACACCGCACTCAGGAGCACCAGTAGGAAGACAATGGTGCCCCGACTGCTCCAACGATCGAGACTTGTCATGTCTCTCTCTCTCTCCTATGCTGCCAATATCGAATTTTTAGGTGACTCATCAGAATTTTGGTGAATTCAATAATCACAAATACCTCCTCTTTTTAAAAGGAATTTAAATGCGTATTTTGGAGGAGTTGGAGTGGCTGATTCTCAGCTGAAAATCTTGCCTCCCCTTCTCTCAAAGGGCAGCCGAATCCAAAATCTCGCCTCCTCCCCCTTCTCCCAATCTCAGGCAGCCAAATTCGTCTTGAGCGCCACATCATATAACAGTCTCTGATTACTCTCAAATCCTCCAGTGCAGTACTCCCAAACAGAGACTAAAATTTTCCTAAAAAGAAAAATAACAATATTGGTAAAAGAAGGTATCAATCCATCCAATTTCACAAAGACAACCTAACCATCTAAGTGAACTAAATAAATGACATAACATAGGGCAATGATTGGGGAGAAAGGAAGAAAACTGTCTTGTGGGAGCTCTTGCAACCTATCACTTACTAAGTTGTTATATTGTTGACATTTTTTGTGATAATCATACCTTCAGCATTTTTATTTTTTATAATAATGAGAAACCACCGTTATGGCTCAGAAGTCCCATTACAGGCTAAGAGGTTCCATATTGACCATGGCCTTATTTCAGTATTTATAATGTACAACTCCATAGGTACTCCCCCACCCACTGGAGATAGTTAGTCGTTGGCTTTGATTTTGCAGCAAGAAATGAACACCTAGGGTATCGAACTTGCAACATCTTTCAACTTGAATGCCTTGAGCCAAGCCACTTAGCCATTTGTGTGGAGTCCTAGTGGACTATCTTTAACAATTTAACTAGCAAAACTTCATCCCAAAAATTGGAAATTTGGTAAAAGCTAACAAAATATACAGCCAACAATAATGTAGATGGTACTCGCTTTTGGCACCATTCTTTGTTTTTGGGGAGACAAGAAAAATATGTCAAGCATGGCCAATTCACTACTCAAAATGCATCAAACATGACCACTTGGTTTTTTTCTTAACTGTTTTACCCTTTTGTCGCTTAAAAAATTAGATGCCATGATCGAACCACGTGTCTGAGTTGTTGCCTAAAACAAATCAGGAGCCATGTAAGTGTTTATGAAAAAATCAGGTGTCATATAAGTTGTCTCCTAAAAAATCAGACGCCTAAATTTTCAAGCAACAGAGGACAAGTAAATAATAAAATGACCATGTTTGTTATATTTTCTAGTTTGCAGTCTGTAATGGTATTTTCAATAAAACCAAAGGTCATTTATGTAATTAGATGATACTCATTTTGACACCATTCCTTGTTTTCACCGAGAAATATGTCAAACATGGCCATTTCACTGCTCAAAGTATGTCAAGCTAAACATACATTGAAAACTATAAGCCAAAAATAAAATAGGATTTGAACTCAATTTAGGTAGATAGATTGAAAACCTATAAACAGGTACCCTTGGGAATGTCAATCAAGCGTCCCCCCAGCGAATTGTCAAAACTCTTCTGGTATGACTGTCCCTTTTGATGTTGTGGTGATATTTTGCCCGAGAGGATTTCGTGATGTTTGATTTAATGATAGCATTTTAGCCTTAAAACGGGAGTAATCAACTTACAAAGTGTTGCTCATGGCGCTTTGCTAGTAGGTGTTGGGTCCAGCCCTATCCCTCCATTAACGATGTGGGGAAGTGGAATAGCTACTCACTGCTTCCTATTAACTCAAAAGAAGTTGAAGGGACAGCCCTATCTCTCTATTAATGGTGTGTAGAAGTGGAATAACCACCCACTGCTTTCCATTAACTCAGGAGAAGTTGAAGGGTCAACCCTATCCCTTCATTAATGATGTAGGGAAGTGGAATAGCCACCCACTGCTTTCCATTAATGTAGAAGAAGTTGAAGGGTCAAAACCACTTCGATTTCTGGAATGAATCTAGAAGGCTCACATATAGAAGGCTTTATGCCATCTATAAATAGGGGTGCAGAGGCTGTGTGCTGGGAGTAGAAGAGCAGGGTGGTAGTGTGCAAAGAGAAAAGAAGAAGGAGAGAGAGAGAGTAGAGAGAAGAAGAGGAGGGAAGAAGGTTTGTCACCACGCATTGATCTTCAGAGAGAGGTGTTGGTTGTGGTATGGGTTTTGACTCGGGTTGTGCACTTGTGAGGTAATCGTGTATCCTTTTCTTCCTTTGATTCTTTTGTTGTTATTCTCTTTAGCTTTGAGCAAGTTATTGGATGTTATACTCTCTACATTGTACTATATACTCTTATTATAGTGGATTATTCTCTGTGTGCCCCGTGAATGTAGGTCGTGTTGATTGAACCATGTAAACCCTTGTGTTGTGATTTGATTGTGCCTTTGTTAGATCCTATATTGCTTTCGCGAATATTTTTGTTATCTTTATTACTCTACAAGTGGTATCAGAGCTGGTTCGTAGAAAATCATGTTTTCTAAGTTAGTTAGCTCCAAGTTTGAGGTGAAGATGTTTGATGGCAAAAGAAACTTCTTTTTATGGCAAAGAAGGGTGAATGCTCTACTTGCACAGCAAGGGTTGCACACGGCCCTTGTCGGGAAGGCGAATAATCCAAAAACCATGACCGATGATGAATGAGATAATCTTGACTTGAGAGTCGCTGGTGTGATTGAGTTGTGTCTATCAGATGAAGTCGTGTGTAATGTGATGGAAGAGAGGACAATGGTGGGATTGTGGTTACAGCTAGAGAGCCTCTATATGACCAAGAACTTGTCCAACAAGTTACATCTCAAGAAACAACTTTATAGTCTTTGTATGAAGGAATATACTCTCATTTTTTACCATCTTAGTGTCTTTAATAAGATTATTATTGGTCTGTTTAGTTTGGATGTTAAACTTGAAGATGAGGATAAAGTTTTGTTGTTATTAACCTCATTGTTTTCATCCTATGAGCATCTTGTGACAAACATAATTTATGAAAAAGAAACATTGGATATGGAAGAGGTCACAGGTACCCTCATTTTAAATGAAATTAGGAGAAGACTATCACCGAATGAGGATTTTGGTAAAGGATTGATGATGAGTTCATCCAAAGACAAGGGTCGGTAAAAAGACAGGAAAAATGACCGCAGATATATGAGCAAGTCTAAGTCAAGGAAGGACATCACTTGCTACAATTGTGGAAAGAAAGGGCACTTCCAAAACCAGTGCAAAGAGCCAAAGAAAAATCAGAAAAAGGAAAAAGAGTCAGAATCATCAAAAACCAAAGAAGATACCACAACCACAGTTGAAGGTGAGCTTGTGATTTTGTCTACTACTAATGATCCATGTATCTGTGTGTGCTAGAATACACATTGGGTCATAGACACGAGCCTTGTACCATGTCACACCACGGAGAGAGTATTTCAGTACATACATGACCAGTAATTTTGGTGTTATCCGAATGAGAAACACATGAACATCAGAAATTATAGGGATTGGAGATATTTATCTCCAGACCAGTCTTGGGTACATGTTGGTGTTCAAGGATGTCAAACATGTTCCAGACTTAAGATTGAATTTGCTTTCAGTAGAAAAGCTTAATGAAGAGGACAGAAGCAGTGTTTTCAGCCAAGAACAGTAGAAACTCAACAGCGGGTCATTGGTTCAGGCTAGAGGAAAGATATGTTGTACTCTTTACAAGATGTAAGGCAAGATATGCAAGGGACAATTGAATACAACTGAAGACTCTTTTATTGATTTGTGGCAGAGTCGATTAGGCCACATGAGTGAGAAGGGCTTGCAAATTCTTGCTAAGGTGGAGCAACTTCCAGAGTTAAAAGATACATATCTAAACCCGTGTGGTCACTGCTTAGCTGGTGAGCAACATAGAGTATCTTTTGTTAGAAATGTTTTTCATAGAAAATCTCTTATTTTGGAGCGAGTTTATATTGATGTTTGTGGTCCTCTAAGAATAAAGATTGTTAATGGTTTTATTGATGTGAAAACTTTCAGTTGTGCACTTTATTTTGTTACTTTTATAGATGACTTCTCCAGGAAGGTTTGGGCATACCCTCTGAAAACCAAGGATCAGGTTCTTGATGTATTCAAGCAATTCCATGTTATGATTGAGAGAGAAACAAAAAAACAACTTAAATGCATCAAGTCAGATAATGGTGGCGAGTACACAGGTCCATTCCATGAATATTATAAAATTAATGAAATTCGCCATTAGTTGACAGTTTCAGGTACCCCTCAGCACAATGCAATTACAGAAAGGATGAACCGTACAATTGCAGAAAGAATCAGATGTATACTTGCGCAGTCCAAGCTACCAAAGAAATTTTGGGGTGAGGCTTTAAGGACAACAGTTGATGTGATCAACTTGTCTCTTGCTCATGCCTTAACAAATGATGTTGCAAATAAGGTGTGGTCAGGAAAGGATGTGTCCTACAAGCACCTGAGGGTATTTGGATGTCAGGCATTTGCACATATCCCCAGAGAGAAGAGGTTCAAGCTTGATGATAAGATGAGGCAATGCATTTTTCTGGGATATAGTGATGTTGAATTCAGCTACAGAGTATGGGATCCAGAGATGCAGAAGGTATTCAGATCCAAAGATGTGGTATTCTTTGAAGACCAGACACTTAAAGATATCAAGAAAGAGGTGTCTATTCAGACTTCTGTAGGTGGATCTATCCACTTGGATCCAGTTACTCTTCCAGTGACACAAGTTGAAGGAAAAGCAGTGCAGGAAGATGATGCAGAGGCTGATGTTGATTTACATGCAAGCCATGTTGAGCAGGAAAAAGTTGGAGAGCAACCTCCTCCATAACCCTAACTGAGAAGATCTTTCAGAGAGTCACAACATTTCAGAAGGTATTCTCTACATGAGTACGTGATGCTTACTGATGCATGATGCAGGTGAACCAGAGAGTTACCAGGAAGCACAAGAGTGTGAGCAGTGGCTAATAGCTATGCATGATGAGATGGATGCATTGCAGAAGAACCACACTTATGACTTCATGAAACTGCTAGAAGGCAAAAAGGCCTTGAAGAACAAGTGGGTTTTCAGGTTGAAAACTCAAGAACAATGTTCTTAACCAAAGTACAAAGCTAGATTGGTTGTGAAAGGCTTTGGTCAAAAGCAAGGTATTGACTTTGAAGAGATTTTCTCTCCTGTTGTTAAAATGTCTTCTATTCATGTTGCTCTAGGTATTGTTGCTAGCCTGGACTTAGAGATTGAGCAGCTAGATGTGAAGACTGCTTTCCTCCATGGTGATTTGGAGGAGGAGATATACATGGAGCAACCAGAAGGCTTCAAAGTCAAAGGTAAAAAAAATCTTGTTTGCAGGTTGAAAAAGAGCTTGTATGGACTAAAACAAGCTCCAAGACAGTGGTACAAGAAATTTGATTCATTTCTGCCTGAAAATGGATACAAAAGATCTGCTTCATATCAATGTGTCTACATAAAATGGTTTGGTGAGAATTTTGTTATTCTCTTGTTATATGTTGATGATATGCTTATCCTTGAGAAAGATATGTCTATAATTGATAGGCTCAAGAAGAAACTGAGTAAGACCTTTGTAATGAAGGACATGGGGCCAGCAAAGAAAATATTGGATATGCAGATCTCTCATGATAGAAAAACTAAGAAGATATGGTTATCACAGGAGAAGTACATCAAGAAGGTCTTGGACAAGTTCAGTATGAACAATGCAAAGCTAGTTGGTTCTCCTTTTGTAGGTCACTTTAAACTAAACTCAAAACAGAGTCCATCAAGTGATGAGAAGAAGGAGAAAATGAAGAAAGTTCCTTATGCTTCAGCAATCGAAAGCTTGATGTACGTGATGGTATGTACGAGACCAGACATCGCATATGCAGTAGGTGTTGCTAGTAGATTTCTTGCAAATTCAGGAAAAGAGCATTGGGTAGCAGTAAAGTGGATCTTTAGATATAGAGGGAGCTCCAAAGTTTGTTTAAGCTTTGGGGGTGAACCACCTGTCTTAACAAATTACACAAATGCAGATATGGCTAGAGATATTGATACAAGGAAGTCCACATCAGGTTTTGTACTCACTTTTGCAAGGGGTGTTGTGTCATGGCAGTCAAAATTGCAAAGGTATATTGCTTTTGTCTACTACTGAGGCAGAGTACATCGCTCTTACAGAAGCTTGCAAAGAGATGTTGTGGATGAAAAGATTCTTGAAAGAGTTGGGTTTTGAGCAAGACAAGTACTCGGTGTACTGCGAGAGTCAGAGTGTCATTCATCTTGCCAAGAATCTGAGTTTTCACTCAAAATCAAAGCATATAGATGTCAGGTACTATTAAATCCGAGATGTGTTTGAGAAAGATTTGCTTCATCTTGCAAAGATCTCCATAATTGATAATGGCACAAATATGTTAATAAAGGCTTTATCGATGGAGAAACAAAATACATGTCGATAGCTGGCCGACATGGACTTCAGTTGATTAGATGTATTGGAGTACCCCTTAGGCTGGAGGGAGAGATTTTTGGGTCCAGCCCTATCCCTCCATTAATAATGTGGGGAAGTGGAATAGCCACCCACTGCTTCCCATTAACTCAAAAGAAGTTGAAGGGCCACCCCTATCCCTCCATTAAGGATGTGGGGAAGTGGAATAGTCACCCACTGCTTCCCATTAATGCAGAAGAAGTTGAAGGGCCAAAACCTCTTTGGTTTCTGGAATGAGTTTAGAAGGCTCACATCTAGAAGGTTCTATGCCATCTATAAATAGGGGTGCAGAGGCTGTGTGCTGGGAGTAGAAGAGCAGAGTACTGTGAGCAGAGTGACAGTGTGCAGAGAGAAAAGAAGTAGAAGAGAGAGAGTAGAGAGAAGAAGAAGAGAGAAGAAGGTTCGTCACCACACATTGATCCTTAGAGAGAGGCGTTGGTTGTGGTGTGGGTTTTGACTCGGGTTGTGCACCTAGGAAGTAATCTTGTATCACTCTCTTTCTGTGATTCCTTTGTTGTTATTCTCTTTAGCTTTGGGCAAACTATTAGATATTATACTCTCTACATTGTACTCTCTACTCTTATTATAGTAGATTATTCTCTCTGTGCCCCGTGGATGTAGGTCGTGTTGACCGAACAACGTAAACCCTTGTGTTGTGATTTGATTATGCCTTTGTTAGATCCTATATTGCTTCCTCGTATATTTTTCTTATCTTCAGTACTCTACAGTAGGGGCGACTGTGAAAGTTACCCAATTGAAGGGATATCAACTATCAAGAGTTTGAAACTCATAGGTGTTCACCCCTTGCAACAAGGGGTGAACTGGGCATACTCATAAAAGTGATATTCTTTTTTTAACGACAAGCTGATGTTAGGTAGACCCCTACCAGATATCTCTTAAGCTGCATGTGGCTGAGGAATTTGAACCTGGGCCTTCAACTTGGCACAATACCCCGCTTACCACATGGGATACCACCTCAGTGGTCATAAAAGTGATCCTTGTTTCCAATAATAGGGGACTAAAATTAAGGGTATATTTAGGTCGGGTATGCCAACCAGGCCCGGTGTCCCCAACCGATTATACCTGACTTGAATTGATATTGGTGGACCCATGGGTTTGAGTCAGGTGTAAATTATAGACTCGTAGCAAAAATGGGTAGTCTTAGGTATTGTAAATGAAGACCCGAAGCCAAAATGGACCTGACCAAATTATGTACCAGAACCAAAGTGGTTAATCCTATTTTAAAAATGAGAACCCAACCTGATTATGTACTTGAACCTGCTTTCTATCCAAACCGACTATATACCTGAACCAAATTGTACACGAGCCTGCTTCATACTCAATCCATTTGAAAGTTTCTAATTGGTAAATATTATGTATTCACTTAAACATTTAAAGATGTTGATAAACTTAGAATTAATGTGCATTGCATTTTAGTAATTTAAACTTTGATTTATTTTTGCACATACATTTTATTGCCCTTTTGTCGTGGAAATTGTTGGAGTGAAGTAAATCCCAGAATAATACTCTAAGAACTCATTGAATTCGATACATTTTGAATATAATATATCATTGTTTTTTTCGTTTTAACTTAAAGTGTTTGGTTGATGTGGATATTTTTTTATATTCAGATTTGGACATTATTTAGAATAGTTATGAAGTTTCTATTTTGTTAGCATATAATCTTCTTAATAAACGATTAATTCTATTAATTTATATATTTTTTTGACAGGTAATTGGGTTTATTTTAATGATCTTATCAAGCACCGAGTTAAAACTCGGGCCCTTAAGTTAAGGCCCAAACTCATTAACATATATGGTTTACTTTTTTCAGCCGTACCCAAACCTAAATCAAAATCAAAATGGGTCTACTAAAGATCTGATCCGATGCATACCCGAACCTGTTAGCTCATATGAGTCCACATTTTCTAGCAGTACTCGAACCCAAATTAGATTGGCTCGGGTGTAGGTCTTACTTTTAGACTAGATTCAGAATCAGGTACCAGACCAAGTTACACCTAACTAAAATCACTTGGAAAAGCTAATATCACCTTATATTCAGCAAAGTAACGGTCGTTTAGAAATATTGTGTTAGAATCATTCGATATTTGAAAAAAATATATATATCGCCGGCATTGTGACAGGTTCTGAACTGACCTGTCCATCCCCAAAGGGCCAAAACTCGTGGGTGCCTCAAAGGTCATCATACTCTTCAGAAAATGGCATCAATTGGTGCTTGGTCATATCATGTGGTTGGTAATGTTGGTGAATTGGATGAGGTAGGGAATTGGGGTACTAAAGGAGGAAAAGGCCAAGCATTGCGTTCCTTTTCGTTGTATTCGTACCCACGTCAGTGGCGATCCTCTCCCTTTCCATTTTCAGGTTCTCTCTCTCTCTCTCTCTCTCTCTCTCTCTCTCTCTCTCTCGGGATGGGCATTTCCCGCCCCATTTTTTTCTTCTTTACACGGTTTTGTGGGATATTAGAGTAATCTAGCTCACGGATACAGCAAAGTCATCCACCATGGTAATGGTGAGCTTGTCTTGATTCCCCAAAGACCAACTCGGCAGAGATGGCGATTCGGGGTTTCCCATATGCATGCATCTCTCATCCTGTGGCGACTTCTCTGTATTCTCTAATGCTCTCTCCTTAAAATTTGTGTTTTTGTTTTCCGTATTAGGAAGAAAGATTGAGGAGAATGAAAATAAACCAGAAGGGACAATACCATCATCCTAAGGGAAAATAGGATTTTGAAAATTCAGAATGTATTTATGTTATTTCAAACGTGCTATATATTTGCCACTGTCTACTGTATATGCAATATAATTGGCAAATCATATGTGCAAGTTGTATCCACTCAATCTGACGTCATAGTTGTGTTCAGGATGGTTTTTTTTTCTGTGGATCAAAGTTTGAATCAATGTTGTGAATAGCTTTGAGGGTGTAGCGAGGGGCAAGACCCGCTCATGAAGCGAGGCTTAAGGCTTAAGCTGCACAAATAATATTAACAAATTTACCAAATAAAAAAACAAAAATAAAGATACATCATTTATGTTCTATTAATGAATAATTGGATGTTAAGTAGAGAATCTAAACTAAATTATAAAACGAATTTCAAGCCACAACTACTAATTGTGAAGTAAAAACTAATAAAATATCAATAACTAGAGTTATTAAACATAACAGAAAATTCACAAGGTTTAACTTATTGGTGATATACATTCAATATCTATATGAGAAACAACTAAAAAAACCAAAAAACTCCAATAAAGTTTCTCATGACCCTATGCTCCATCAGACTCCTCTTTTGTCTCATCATCATCAATCTCCTAGTCATCATTGTCATCATCATCTGAGTTATCTATATACATTGGTTCTTCTTCATCTTCATTCTTTGTTTCTCTATCATCTGCACTCTTTTCTTCCACATCAAAAATTTGTTTTTATTTTCTTTTAACACTAAATTATGCATTAAATTCTATGCAATATACAAATAATAAAACAAATATTTATATGCAAGAAAGTGAAATAACAAGTTTACCTTAATCACTTGATGATGATGCCTTTCTCTTATTAGAATTCTTTTGTGACCCTTAATGCTTTGTCACCTCTTTAATAGATACATGTTCAACTGTATTTGTATCAAATTTTGGGTCTAACCATGAGTCCTCCAATCAATTAGGACTTTCTGACAACAAAGGGTCTTTCCTCTCTCTTATCCATTCATCATCAGAGTTAACATTATCTAAATGTATAGGGTCCCTTGTAGCTCCCCTATTGATGTGCCTCTCTTTTAGCTTCATATTATACATAACAAAAACTAATGCATTCATTTTTTCTTGCTCTAGCCTATTTCATGTGACTATATAATTCCAAATCATGAATGATCTTTAATTATATATTTAAAAGTTAAAATTATAAATGTCTTTATAGTATATATACCAATGAGAAAGTGCTTCAATTGTGCTCACAACCTGATGCATTACATGTCAGACTTAAAACTCAAATTGCAAAATTCCTCAACTCGGGAGTCTTATGGCCAAAAGAGTTCCACCAATCAGCTTCATTCAAAGATAACATGAAAATGAAAAAGAATAATAAAAAAGAATAATAAGAATGGTTGGCAAATTTTTTTAACTTGATTTGGCGAACAAATAAGATGCCTAATGAGTGGAGGAAGAGTACTTTGGTGCCTTTATATATGAATAAGGGTGATATACAAGATTGCACAAACTATCGTGGTATAAAACTCATGAGTCATACTATGAAACTTTGGGAGAGGGTGATTGAGTCTAGGTTGAGGAAGGTTGTCATGATATCGGAGAATCAATTTGGTTTTATGCCTGGAAGATCAACTATGGAAGCTATACATCTTCTTAGACAACTTATTGAAAGATATAGAGAGAGGAACAAAGATTTGCATATGGTTTTTATTGATTTAGAGAAGGCATACGATAGAGTACCTAGGGATGTTCTCTGGTGGACAATGATGAAGAAAGGTGTTTCTCTCAAGTACATTAGTATAATTAAAGATATGTATGAAGGAGTAGTAACCAATGTCCGCACTTGTGGAGGGGTGACAACCAATTTCCCGATAACGGTTGGGTTACATCAAGGATCTGCTTTAAGCCCTTTCCTATTTGCAATAGTGATGGATGAGCTTACGAGATCAATTCAAGAAAATGTACCGTGGTGTATGTTGTTTGCTGATGATATTGTTTTGATTGATGAGTCTAGAGCTGGGGTTAATGCTAAGTTAGAATTATGGAGACAGACATTGGAAGCTAGAGGTTTTAAGTTGAGTAAGAGTAAGACTGAATATATGGAATGTCGGTTTAGTAAGCAACGAAGTAGTGATGGGAGTGTAGTGAAGCTTGGTGAGCAAGATATACCGGTGAATGATTATTTCAAATATTTGGGATCCATCATTCAAAAGTATGGAGAAATTGATGGAGATGTAAATCATAGGATAAAGGTTGGGTGGATGAAATGGAAAAGTGCTACTGGAGTGCTGTGCGATCGTAGAATGCCATTGCGGTTGAAGGGAAAGTTTTATAGGACGACTATTAGACCCGCTTTACTATATGGTACGGAATGTTGGGCTGCCAAGAGACATCATATTCAAAAAATGAGTGTAGCTGAGATGCGGATGCTTAGATGGATGTGTGGAAATACAATAAAAGATAAGATTCGGAACGAAGAGATACGTAAGAAGGTAGGTGTTGCACCCATTGAAAATAAGATGCGAGAGAATCGTTTACGGTGGTTTGGACATATTCGGCGAAGGCCTAATGATGCTCCAGTTAGAAGGTTGGAGAAATGGGAAAATATATTAGTTAAAAGAGGTCGGGGTAGGCTAGGAAGACTTGGATGGAGATGATAGGAAAGGATATGAATGCTTTGAACCTCACCGAGGACATGGCGTTGGATAGAAATGATTGGAGGAAAAGGATTCATGTGGAAGACCCAAAATGAATTTCTTTTTTGGTTCATATCGCTGACCCCAATTGTTTTGGGATGAAGGCGTAGTTGTTGTTGTTGTTGTTGTTGAATAAGAATTGCATTCTTAAGATAAACCAAACAAATAAATTACAAAATAACCAAAATAGTTGCAAATTTGCCAGGACTTTTATCTTTTCTTGTTCACATTGCCATTTCTCTGCCAAATAACCCTTTTGCATTCATATATGCATCTACTTGCCAAGAAATCTTCATTCAAACTCTACTATCTACCATTAATTTTTCAATACAATCATAGAACCCATTGATAATCTCTTCATGTGCATTTAATTGTCATCATAATGAAAATATGTGTTCAAAAAGTAGCCTGCTGCATTCAAAGGTTTATGGAGTTGCACGTTCCATCTTCAATCAATTATATTTCATATGGGCTTGTACTTTTTTTTAATATGATCAAGATTAAAAGCAGTATGAAGGAGTCAAGAGTAGACTACTTATGAGTTAATGTCAAAAGAAACAAACACATGAGCCATTAAAATAATATTTCATTAAAAGACATTTCACAAAACTCTAATTCCAATTGATTCAAAAAACACATTTTACATACCCAAGAAATAACCATAATATTTTAAACAAATTTTGAAAAGAAAAAAAAGGAAATATATATTATAAATACCTTTTTTTTTAATTAAACAAGACATGCGTACCAAAATACGAGAGCCTCGAGTCCAAGCCATATATCAATCCAAAATTTTCTTTCGAAGCACGAACTCGAACAAGATACCAAGATCAAGAATCCCTCGCTCTATACCATGACACGAAATATGCGAAAAAATAAAAACAAGAACCCTAAAGGGCTTACGATAACACAAACACAACGTGCACATGCGCAAGTCCACCATGGGATAATACAAGGTGCTCACATAGGCAATACAAACAACCACTAAGGGCAATATTATGCATTAAAGCACAAAAGTAAGAATAAAATAAATAATATTTTATTCATAATATACTCACAAAGTCAGTTAGAATGCTTTAGAAGAGCATTGGAGAACAAGAGGGTGTTCACCCCTATTTATACACAAGAGATAGTCTCAAATAGAGTTGTTGGACTATTTCAACAACTCTATTGACTAATCAACTCTATGTTGACTAGTATAAAAAGAACCCAACAACTCTATTTGATTTTTGACCAATAAAAACAGAAATGGACAAAAAGAACAAAATAAAGTAAAAGAACTAAAGTACCTCTAATGGGCACAACCTATTACAATGTTGTGAAATGATGAAAATATCCCTAGAGGGTATTACCTATTGCATCATTATAAATAAAATATATATACATATATATATATATATGAATATATATGTATAATATGAAACAAATATATATATATATATATATATATATATATATATATATATATATAAGTAAGCAGTGTATATGATACAACTTAACACAATGGGCATCAGATTTGAAACTTGTAAAAAGAATAAGTAGACGTGAAATGATTCAAAAGTAGCCCATTTCTTAACATTTTAGGATTTATATAAATATTTACAAATCCTATCTAGAGGTTGATCATACTCTAGTGACTTCATACAGCAGAGTTTGGTTTGAATAGTGGAGAAGTTCACCTATAAGTTACTGTTACAGTCTTTACTGTGAAATTGAATACGTAAATCTTTGTTTCTTGTTTGCAACTCCTAAAGCTTGTTTGCGCCTTCAGAAGCTTCTGTTACCCTCCTGGAAAAAAGCTCAAAAGAGGGTCAAATTTTGGAACAAAATTCTGAATGATGCTTCTTTTCTTTGTCCTTCTTAAGTGGTTATGAATGTCAAAAGTGCTGATATAGTGCTACATAAATAATGTTGATCATAATTTAATAATCTATAACTTGTTACTCATCATTATTGCTATTTCCAAATGTTGCATATGAAATTTCACTTGGTTCCTGTTTAGGGATTATGCTTTATATCTAATGTTTTATGTTTAATTTTCTCTTTTAATTGGTAAATTGTCTCCATATATGTAGATGTGATTGGTTGAGATATGTTTTTGATTTCTATTTCTTTCTTGCATGGATTAATTTGTAGGTTTTGAGCACTAAATTCTGCATGGCTTAGTCTCCTTGGCCAACATACTTACCATGTATGTGCAGGTAGCATACGACTTCTAATATAAATATAACTAATGAGATATCGATGGCAGGATTATCATTGCTAGCTGCTTCTCGTTTCTCTTTCCCCAGTTGTTATTGTCGTTGCCTTTTCGCCTTGAAAATGCATGCAACCTACAATTCCATTGAATCACAACCTACACCATCAGGATCTCGTCATGAGAATGTGAATGCCAATGCCAATGCCAGTGACATCTTCCCACAGAAACATATTCTTCGCTCTAAAATAAGAAGGGAATTGAGGGCCATGGCCCCTTCATTGAGACATGAACAAGGTTCGGTGACAAGTCTTGTTTTCTCGTCTTTGTGTTGGATCTGATATGGTCTACATAATAACAAATTTATGTTGCTTTGGTTTTATATTTGAGTTATTGCACAATGAAGACAATCACATTGAGCATGTGAGGATTTCTTTTTCATCTGTATGTGACCTCTTATATAGTCTGCTATCCATTGACATGTTGCATCCAAATTTTCTAAATGTCTAGTTTTACCTTTTCCTTTTTCTTTTAATTTTTATTATATCCCTTTCATCCTTATCCAACATATTACCTTCATTCATTGGTTTGTTTGCCTGAGCAGTTAAATCCTGAGAAGTGTTGACATTTTAATGCTACATAACACAGACAGTTCACTGAATGTGCATGTAGTATGTTGGCACAGCATTGTCACAAACACCGGTTATGCCATAACACTTTATGGGCAAAGAGAAAATTGCATCCTAGATATCCAATGTTTGTGTTTGAACTTCATTTTTTCAAATAATCTTGATTCTTTATTTTGTTATGACCCACTGTTTCTCTTTGTAAATTGTCATTGACATGACTGCATTTCTGTCTCCTGATGATCTTTAGTCTCAACTTGGCAGCTTGTGAACTTGAAAATATATATGGTGTTTTGTTATATTTTTATAACAATATATGTAATTGTGCTACAATTGCTGTTTTTGCATCTTCTATATTGTTGTACCCTTTGTCGATGTCAGCATCCAAGTAAAATAGCTTTTTGGGTTTTCCATGCTTTCAGAGAAGGCATTGTGGTTATGAATCAAGTAGCAATGGATGAAGAAATATTTCAGAGGATGTTAGAAGCATAATTGCTTTGCATTGTTTTCTTATAGATTTATGACCTTGTTGTGAAGAATGAATCAACACTGTATACCTTTCAGGTATCAGTTAAATAGTGTTATATTTTCTGGAAGAAGAGAAAAATTATGTTTTAGTGCATAATATTGCCTTTTTAAGTATAATATGACTATTGTTTATGTGTACTGCATGATGTGGCACCTTGATGTGATATGAGCAAACTTCCAAGATGTGGTAGGGTGGTACAATCATGCTTCAAATACTGTGTGCATGTGTAGTCAAATACGCAGATTGTGAAAGAAATCATCCCTGTGATGAGTTGTAGATAGCCAATAAGAAGTGCAGAACATGTTTTCTATGGTTGGAGGCACACGTGGTCTTTGTTAGGGAGTTGATACTTGGACTTCAAACCCAGACATGTAGAAATGGTATATTGTGGAATTTATGTTGATTTGCTGGTTTTGACTGACTATAGTAGTCGGCAGTATAGTTTGTGCTTGTGTACAATTAGAACATGGTTCTCACTGTTAAGTGGTACATGGAGTTCTATTTTTTAGGGATGATTCTTAAAAGATATGATACACATTTTTTTAGTTTTTAATCAATAAAACTATTTTTTATATTTTGATGTATAACATTTTTAATGAAATATTATTAGAAAGTATTAAAATTATTAAAACATGTCAGTGTATCATAACGTCTAACTCGTGTCATCCATGACACATACTGTAATTGGTGTGCACTGTGACATGGATTTTTTCTTCTAAACTCTCTTACAATCTCCCCAAGTACCCAATGAACATTTCATATTTCTAGAATCATGTTTATTTATTTCTGGGATTTTATCCATAGTTCTCATATGTCATGATGGTCTACTGTTGGTTCGTACATAATATGCACTTTCTGGATTTCATGTTTCATATCAATGTTTTAAGATGAAAATCTCAAGGTTAGCATATGATAGCTTTCTGAATATCTTAATTTATACAACCCTTCACTATAATTAAATGTCTGTTTCTTATTATTTCAGATTGTGCTATTCAGAAGATTATTTTGGAGGCCCCATGGTTCAAATCTTCTACTAGTTTGTGTGCTTACATAAGCTGTAAAGGTTTATTTGAAGTTGACACTTCAAAAATTGTCTCTGAAGTTCTCAGCTCTTGTACTGGTATGCATTGATATACATCCTCTAAACATTTAGAAATGTTTTTCATTGTAGTAAGGTTTGATCTGTCTAATTTATCATTATTGTCCCAAATCTTTATCAAATATATGTTTTCAACTTTCCATTGATGAACATGAAATAGAACTAAATTCAAGTTGTACAGTGTATCTATGTGTTCTGTCAGGTAAAGCAGGTTTTTTCTAATATTTAATGTGACTGAATGGGAAACAGGCTTACCCAGTTACCTGGATATGCCAGAGTTATGTGTATAGAAGCTTAGATGTGGCTTACAAGTGTTTCATGCAGGGTACATGAGCACTATCCCCTTTGATTCCTTTATTGAAATCAAGATTTTTATACAGAGCTCAGAAGGAAGCTATATGTGCCACGTGTGGAAGACAAGAACATGCATATGAGGATGCTGAATATCACAAATACGGAAGATTTAATTGCAAATTCCATGAATATCTTGGAATCGTCAACATTTGATAGCTCTGGAAATGAGCGAGAGGATGGTAATATTATCCTTTTCTTTTCTAAAATTTCTTGCTATGGTTAACTATATGAAGTTTTGCTGAAACAAGGTGGTGTTGCTTATCCTTGTGTCAGAGCTGTTCAGTGGATTGCTTTGTCAAGGGTTTTAGCATATTTTAGATAGTACAAATGTTTTATTCCCTTATTTGCATATATGCATGGTCTGTGCTTAAATCATATGTGCAAGTTGTATCGACTCAATCGAACCACATAGATGTGTTCAACATGGTTTGTTTGCTAAGGATCAAGCCTTGGATGGTGCTTTTTTTTATGTAAAAATGTGATCTTTTGAGTTATGAAATTTTGGCACATTTTGAGCCGCTGATTTTTTGACCCATTTAAAAACCTAATTATTTGTCATAATCACATGATTCAAAACAAGTTTCCTACTAAACAAACCATGCATATCATGTCAGTAACATTTGATCTACAAAAAATTAGAAAATTTTGAAGAAAAAAGTGATTTCTACTCATTAGTTTCTTACCTTCATTAGTAGCCAATATTTACTATATATATATAGAGAGAGAGAGAGAGATGAAAGCGATACTCTAACTGCTGAGTCAAGTAAGAGAAAATAGACCAATGTTGCTATAAGAGAAAGCCAACTAAAGTGCAATCGGAGTTCTTGGCCTATGAAAGCTTGCGAGTAGACTGCGAGCGTCAAGTGTAGACCCTGCCTACAAGAGCAAAGCGAAGTGAGATTGGATGCGAGCAAAGCTACCTCTTGTTACGTCTGTACGAAATCCTACAACTACTAACCGTTAACCATAGAAGTGTGACACTTTTAGTGGTGAAATGGAAAGCCTACATACACCATAGTCAAGTGAAACCTTTCTTTCTACCTCCTTTTTAGTATGTTCTTTTATGACATTTTCTTAGTTGATATCTGTGATGTTGGCCCCCTAGTTGGAACCTATGTCACATGGGTGTGGGTGTGGGGGTGCGGCAGGGCAAAAATGTAAATGTATATATATATATAATTTTGAAGTTTTAACAGTTAACATTGTCATAATATCATTCATCATGCATGCAATATATCAACCTAAATATCAATCAAATAAGTAAAGCAATTACATAAATCAACCTAAATATCAATCAAATAAGTAAAGCAAAAAAGAACTAAATTACATACCAAAATATATCCTGATGAAGTAATGGATCTTAATAATTTTCTTCTTCATCATCAAATGTGTCATTAGAAGGAATACTGGGCTCAGCTAAATCTATATTTGTTATGTTGAAATCATGCTCTCCCTCGAAGTCACACTCTTCTGGGTTTACATCCCAAAATTTGGATGTTCTTTGTCTGCGTTACAAACCCAATTTGAAAATGTTAAATACGATACAAGTATATTTAAATGAAAAACTAAGAAATAATCAAATAATTAAGAGAGCAAATTAGTAGTTGTATTCATCATTGATTCGCGAAAGTAATCGAAGATTTGAATGAACATATACTAAATCCTCTGCACGCTTGCTGGTGAGTTTGTTTCTCTTCATGTTGTGGATTTAAGAATATATGCTCTAATTTCTTTCACAATAAGATGAACTAGCAGGCTGCAATAGTAATCTTAATGCAAGACGTTAGAGAAGAGGTGTTTCTGATCCAAATGTTGACCACCATGTGATAGAATCTATATTATCCTCTTCTCTCGCGAATAATGTCGGTCCATATAATCTTGAAGATGAAAATTTTCGAAACTCTTGTGTGACTTGATGTAGAAGATATGCTTCTGGAAAAAGTCTTGTCATACACATATTTCTATGTCTTGACAGCTCTGGGTCTAAATTTGGAGGGACATGACCAATACCACCAGCCCGTCACTTATTTGCATAATATTTTGGATTAAGAGAATGTGTCATGTAATGCAAAGGAGTGTTGCTCTTATCCCATCTTCTGACTAAAATTGAATGAATATGATTAAAAAATTCTGAATCATCCAATGCAGGATTTTTTTCTTCGTGCTTGAAAATTATAGCTTATATTTTTTCAATCATATTATCTCACATTTCATAAACTCTGTGAAGCATGAGCTCGTCCTTATCAACTTCTCTTAATATTTCTCAAATAAGTTGCGTAAATTGAAGGAAGTATACCACTCTGTCCCAAAACTCATCATCAAGAATGATTTTTTTAATTTCTTGAGCCTTGATATCATCGTACGATAAAATGTCCAATTTTTATCAGTCACCATGTTAATCAAATCATTCTTCACTCTTTTAATCCTCTTCACCATCACAATGATGGACGCAAAATGTGTTTCAACGACCTTTAACAATTTCAGGTCAGAATGCCTATTAAATATAACATTAGCACGATGGTGGTTAACAACAAAATTCCTAATGCTTTTGACATTTCTTTCTAAATCTTCAATCCATGAACATAAAACATATGTTTGTGAATTTTCTTCTTCTTTGGGGTTACAGATGCTCTTTAGGGCCAGATTTAAGTTGTGTGCTACACAGGAAGTCCAAAAAATATGAGGGTACTCACTCTCCAAACTCAACGTTGCACTTTTACAAACTGGAGCGTTGTCTGTAATGATTTGTACCACTTTCTGATCACCCACTTCTTTTATGACTTCTATAAACAATCCCTTCAAATACTCTGCATTTTTATATTCCCCAGATGCATCAACTCTTTCAAGAATATTGGGTCACTAAGCGAACAAGCAATGAAATTTATCAGTGAACGCCTTTGAATATCTGCCCATCCATCAGACATAATAGAAACTCTATTTGGCTCCCATGAATATTTTTTAATATTCAGCAACCTCTCCACATTTGCCTTTTTTTTTTAACTTGAAGGCACATAGCCACTCAAATTACAATTTGCCAAGGATGTTACTAAATCCTTCCAATAAGGATTTCTAGCCGCATTAAATAAGAGTGAACTAGAATAAAAATACCTCTCAACTTTTCTATCCAATTCTTCTCTTCCATATGTATTGAATGTTGCTTGTATCGTTCATCTACCTCCTATATTGACTTTTTTTTTTTTTCAGCATCTTCTTGGTGGCTTGCAAATGCCACACTAACTGCACAAGAATCAACCATTGTCTTTCTTTTCTCATATTCTTCTTGTATTGTCTTCGCATTACTTCATCAACTTTTCTGCATCCTGAAATGCCATGTTGATGCAGCCGCGTTGGAGGAGGAGTGAAGCAATGGCCACCGTGAATCGGTGGCTGAACTCTTTATTAAACTCAACAAATGTTCCAATGAACAATGAGAAAATGCAATAAAGAATAAAGAATGTAAAGGAAAACAGTAAGCAAAAAGAAAACAGGAAAAACTGCAATAAGGTAAAAGACGACTGGAGTTTCAATCTTCTCTGCCTTCACGCAACCCTAGGCAGGGCCTTTTAAAGGTTGTTTAATGGACCCGGGTCGTGGGTCCAGATTTGGATCCGACCCATGATCCGGGTCAGTCTCTATCTGCAGCTGGTTCTGGGGCGTGCGAGCTCCACCACGCCTGACGTAGGTGCGCAGGGGTACCTCCCTGCGTCGTGGCTCCGTCCCTGCAAGTGAGTCATATGCGCGGGGTCCTTCATCTGCCCTTTGTGGCGGATCGGGTGGCACGATGGACCCAATCGGGTCCTGCCCTGCATCATTCTCCCCTGGTTGGGAAGAAGTCGGCTCTGTCGACTTGTTGTTGCCACAGTAAGCATATAGATCAGCCACGTTGAAAATAGGGGAAATATGCCAATCATCGGGCAACTCAAGGAGGTAAGCATTCGAACCCAATCGCTGAAGGATCCTAAAAGGGCCATATTTCTTAGGACTTAATTTGCTATAGGTGCCTACAGGAAAACGCTCTGGACGCAGATACACCCAGACAAGTTGACCGTCCTCGAAATGGACATCACGACGACCCTGATCTACGAAAGCTTTGTAGGTCTCATAGCTTTCAACAAGTTTGGCTCGGACTTGTCTGTGAATGTCACGCATATATTCAACGGCATCAAAGGCATCCGGAGCTGGAGCTGAGAGATCTGACACAGGGGCTAGGTCAACGACATGGGTGGGAGACCGACCATACACTACCTGGAACGGAGATTTACCAGTAGAACGGTTAATGGAGTTGTTATAGGCGAACTCGGCTTGGGGCAATACGAGATCCCAAGTTTTGACATTTTCGCCCACTAGGCTCCGTAACAAATTTCCTAAGGTGCGGTTCACAACTTTGGTTTGGCCATCAGTCTGGGGGTGATACGCACTACTGAACTGAGGCTTAGTTTTCAACAGGGCCCATAACGATTTCCAAAAGTGGCTCATAAAACGCGTGTCGCGATCGGAAGTGATTGTGTGAGGTAGACCGTGGAAACGGGCAACGTCCTTGAAATAATATGAGGCGACTAAAGAGGCATCGGTGGTGCGCTTGCACGGAACAAAGATAGCCATTTTGGAGAACCGGTCAACAACTTCTAAAATTGAATCAAAACGACGTGGTGTGCGGGGAAGGCCCACGATAAAATCCATGGATACATGCTCCCACGGCCGTTCAGGAATGGGTAACGGGGTATACAGACCACTATTCTGACGATGACCCTTGGACACTTGACACACATGACAGACTTGGATGAACTTGACAACATCTTTGCGCATTTTGGGCCAAAAGTATCATTCATCTAAGAGAGCGAACGTCTTATCATGCCCGAAATGCCCTGCTAACCCTCCTTCATGTAATTCAGAAATCAACTGAAGTCTAAGGGAGAAATTGGGCACACATAATTGGTTACCACGGAAGAGGTAACCATTATGAATACAAAAACGGGGGTCGAGGGTGCGATTTGAAGAGATGCACCCTTCCCAGACTTTGTGAAAATCAGGGTCCGTAGGGTATAACTCTTTGCATTATTCAAAACCAATGACCTGCACTGACATAGTCATCAGAAGGTTGTTCTTCCTACTAAGAGCGTCGGCCACCTTGTTCAGGGTACCCGATTGATGCCGAAGCGAAAAGGTGTACTCTTGCAAGAAGCTGACCCACTTGGCATGACGAGCACTCAACTTCTTTTGACTGTTCAGATACTTCAAAGCCTCATGGTCCGTGTACAAGACAAATCCCTTATAAATGAGATAATGTCTCCAATAACGAAGGGCTTGTACAACGGCATAGAATTCAACATCGTAAGTGGAGTATTGGCACCTGGCCTGAGTCAACTTCTCACTAAAGAAGGCAACGGGCCTACGATTCTGACTCAAGACAGCGCCAATCCCCACTTTAGAGGCATCACATTCAACCTCAAAGACTGCACTAAAATCTGGAAGAGCTAAGACAGGAGCACTGGTCATTTTGTCTTTGATGATCGTAAAGGCTTTGCTAGCCGCGGGCGTCCAATGAAAACTAGTACCTTTTAGGCACTCCGTGATGGGGGCCATAAGGGTACTAAAATTTCTAACGAAACGTCGGTAAAAGGTGGCTAACCCATGGAAACTACGGATCTCTCCGATAGTCTTTGGGGTAGGCCAATCGACAATCGCGCGGACTTTTGCGGGGTCGGCCTTGACGCCATCAGAAGACACAATAAACCCTAAGAACACAACACTGGACGTCATAAACTCACACTTTTTGGCATTGGCATACAATTTTTCCTTTCTCAAAATATCTAAGACTTGACGCAGGTGACTCAAATGCTCGGACAATGAGGAACTATAGATCAAAATGTCGTCAAAGTAGACAACAAACTTCCCAATACACGGACGCAAGACCTGGGTCATCATGTTCATAAAGGTACTTGGGGCATTAGATAACCCAAACGGCATGACTAACCACTCGTACAATCCATCACGCGTCTTGAATGCCGTTTTCCACTCGTCCCCTTCGCGTATACGAATCTGGTGATACCCGCTTTTTAGATCTATTTTAGAGAAAATGGAGGCACCAGATAACATATCAAACATGTCATCCAAACGAGGAATGGGAAAACGGTATTTGACTGTGATGCGATTGATCACACGATTATCGACACACATGCGCATGGACCCATCTTTCTTAGGAGTAAGTAAGGCGGGAACGGCACAAGGACTAACACTCTCGCGAATGAAACCCTTTTGCAGCAATTGTTGAACCTGTCTTAATAACTCAGTATGCTCAGTGGGGTTCATGCGATATGCGGGAAGGTTGGGTAGACTCAACCCTGGCACAAAGTCAATGGCATGCTGAATTACCCTTGCCGAAGGTAATCCATCAGGTAGTTCATCCGGCATAATGTCGCGGAACTCCTCTAGAAGAGGGGCAACGTCCGCGGGAATGGACACGGACGAACTCATCACTGGCTTTGCCACTAGGGCATAACAATAGCCATCTTCCTGACAATGGTCCAGGAAGAGCCGGTACGAGAGGCCTGCGATTCGGGGAACTCGCTCAGGTTTGTCTACAGTGGGAAAACCAGTCTCCTTGATAGGTAGAAGGACTATCCTATGGCCATTAAAGACAAAGGAGTATGTGTTCTTGCGGCCATCGTGAGTTGTCTGGCGATCGAACTGCCAGGGACGTCCCAAAAGAATGTGACACGCGTGCATAGGGGCTACATCACACCACACCTCATCGTGGTAGTGCTCCCCCATGGAAAACCGGACTAGGCATCGCTGCGTGATGGGAACCTCATTTCCTTTCTTGAACCAGGCCATCTTATAGGGTTGGGACAACTTTTCGGTGTTGAGTTTCAAGGTAGACACCACACTCTCAGACACCATGTTCTCACATGCTCCGGTATCAATGATGACATCACAAGCGTGCCTCTCACAGTTGCACCGGGTCCTAAAAATGTTATTCCTTAGCCATTTCGATGGGGTGGATTCTCGGGGTGTGGTCAACACATGACGGATGGACAACAAACTTTCGACGTTGCCGTCGAACTCCATAACTCCCCTCTCATCCTCAACCTCAACTAATGAGTTGTCATCACTATCACTCTCACTTGCGGACTCAACAATTCCTTCAACAAGATGGGTGTTCCTGCTCACAGTTGGACATTTGGACGCGACATGTCCTAACTCTTGACACCTAAAACAACGAAGGGTCGACTCACTAGGTTTGGCTTTGGACCGGGTGTGGAAAGCTGGGCCTGACTGGTCAGGTTTGCTAAGGTCGGTTCTAGGCTTTGGATCACTAGGGGCAAGCTCCCCTGGTTGAAAAACTCGGCTTGGGTCGACTGGTGGGCTCACTACGGGTCGTCCGATATTCCTGCCTCCGCTTCAGCTTGTTATCGATGTTCATGGCATAACTGCTGGCTTGATCTAATGTCTCCACTGTGACACAACTAAAATCATCAGAGATAGCAGGGCGGAGACCCGAAATGTACCTCGTGACCTGTTGACGAGCTGTTTCCTCGATCTGCACACGCAGGGAAAGACGATGGAACTCCGCGGTGTACTCTGCTACAGTTCGGGAACCTTGGCGCAGGGTCAGGTATTCCTTGTAGGCTCGCTCGGCGTGATCCGAAGGCACGAACTTTGACTGCATCAATCTTTGCATTTCCTCCCACGACTGTACACGCTCTAATCCCTGCCGCTCCCTCGATCGTTGTAGCTCCACCCACCATGTCTGTGCTAGGCCTCTCAATCGCGTAGACGCTAGCGAGACACGACGATGTTCAGCGACTGTGTGATAATCGAAGAAGAACTGCACTGCATAAGACCAGTCGAAAAACTGCTCTGCGTCGAATCGCCCTGCAAACTCCGGAAGATCCAGTTTCATGCCATAAGTGGAGGAGTGGTCTGGTGCTCTCTGTTGTCGCGGCTCCACCATTCCGGCAGGATGCTCGTTCCAGAAAAGGTCGTCGTCCCATGCTGCTTCATTGTCCGTAGGGCGGTATTGCTCGCCGGGATGCTGGTGCTGTCGAACTCTCCCTATGGGGGGTCGGCGGTCAGAGCGCGCCGGTTCCTGCTGACATTGCCTCGGTCTGGTTTGCCCGGGGGCGGGCACCATCTGCGGCCGGTATTGTGGTACTGGAAGGACGGGAAGGCCAATGTAGGGGAAAGGGTTCGGGTGAGTTTCTGGTTCCTGGCGGGTAGAATTGGTATAATATGGTTGTGGGTTAGGAGTATGGTGTTAGGCTGGATGTTGAGTTGGGTTCTGGGTCAGGGTTGGGTAAACAGGTGGGTTTGGGTATGGGTATGGGTATGTATATGGATGGGTTGACTCGCCCGATGGGATGTGGATCGGGCCCATTCCTACACTACTCGTCGGACCCAGATAGGGATGGGCTGGATCGGGATTCGCGTTGTGGGGATAATAAGCTTGGTTTGAACTCGATCCCCGATCCATAAGATGATGGGTCTGGTTTTGACCCGGCTCAAATCCAAAATGAAGCTCCGTCCGGGTCCGATATGGGTTATGGTCGGCCTGGGGTATATTTTGAGGGTCGAAATTAATGGGTTGGTTCTGGTTCGGGGCTGCCCGCGAACAGGAACCAACTAGGTAGGCTGGGTAGAGGGTGTCTAGACCCAAACCCGCTCTCTGGGACCCAAGGGTTGGTCCCAACGAAACGGGCCTGTGCCCTGCTGGAACAAAAACCGAGTTGGACCCTCTGATGTCAGGTCCCCCCAAATGGATCCGGCCCGCTCCCGCTCGTAGAGGTACCATTTCGGAGCCTCCCCGCGCGGGATCGGGAGGGAGAGATGGCTCTCCCCTGATTCGGACAGACGAACCTGGGTCTACAACTGGGCCCAGCGTGACGCTGGGGCCCTGCCGACCCAGGTCCAGTTGTTGCGCCTCGTGCGTGGTGCCCTGCCACGAGGCCGGACCTGCAGGTGGGCCCAGCGCAAGGCTGGGACCCTGCAGGTTTGGGTCAACCTGCAGCGTAGCCCCAGGTACGCGCGACCACTCGCCGGGACTGGCAGGTGCCCCCTGCACGCTGCTGGGTCCCTGCAGGTTCGGTCCTACCTGCGATCCCAACGCAGGGAGGCGCGTTTTAGATAGTGGGGCTGTTACCAACGGGTTGCTGCTCATCGGGGCTCCCTGGTGTTTCTGCGCGTTATTCGGATCAGGGGCGAGGGCTGTCGCCGGCAGGAACGCGGTGCTTCGACCCTGCTGGTGTTGCGCCGGCTGCAGGGATGCGGTAAAGCTGGGAAGTGGACCTGCTGCTGCGCCCTCGACGAGGCCTGTGCACAATGTTGCACACGGATCTTGGGGTTTCTCGAGTGTTGTCACGCGATCTTCAAACCCGTCCATCCTCTTTGACAGGCAAGCGATATCCCTACTCATTCGCATCATGTTTTCTTGGATTTTCGTCAATACATCCATGACACGCAATAATGGGTCCTCGCTGTCGGCCTCTTCACGTTCCTCGCCACGCACCGGATCGCTCCCTGCTTCAAGAGCCATCTCGCTGATGAAGATGGGTGCGGCTCTGATACCACTTTGATGCAGCCGCGTTGGAGGAGGAGTGAAGCAATGGCCACCGTGAATCAGTGGCTGAACTCTTTATTAAACTCAACAAATGTTCCAATGAACAATGAGAAAATGCAATAAACAATAAAGAATGTAAAGGAAAACAGTAAGCAGAAAGAAAACAGAAAAAACTGCAAGAAGGTAAAAGACGGCTGGAGTTTCAATCTTCTCTGCCTTCACGCAACCCTAGGCAGGGCCTTTTAAAGGCTGTTTAATGGACCCAGGTCGTGGGTCCAGATTTGGATCCGACCCACGATCCGGGTCAGTCTCTATCTGCAGCTGGTTCTGGGGAGTGCGAGCTCCACCACGCCTGACGTAGGTGCGCAGGGGTACCTCCCTGCGTCGTGGCTCCGTCCCTGCAAGTGAGTCATATGCGCGGGGTCCTTCATCTGCCCTTTGTGGCGGATCGGGTGGCACGATGGACCCAATCGGGTCCTGCCCTGCATCACATGTCCTGGTATCTTCAACAAATGAGCCTTCACTCTTATGTAAGACCCAACAAAATCTCTTTCGCAGAGCTTGCATCAAAATCTCTTGTTTCCACCACCTCCTTCTCCAGTTTTTGCAAGTTTATCTACATGTACCCGTAGTAGCCCCACATCATCAATCTCACTACAACTAGCAGCAGAACTCACATGTTGGGATGAGGATGACGCAAGTTCTTTCCCTTTATCCATCATTTTTATCCTAAAAAAAAAAATCATTCAAAATTTCAAATCAATTATACATACATTATCTTGATATAAATATATATATATATATATATATAATATATATATATATATAAAATCAAGAGCAAGGAGGGGGGATTTGCTTCTCCCCTACCAAAAACAGGGAGGGACTCAGCCCCTCCCCTGAAATAAGAGGGAGTAGGGACGGAGGCTCGACCCCCTCTCCTGCCGAAAACAGAGGGAGCAGGGGGGGCTCAGCCCCTCCCCTGCCGACCCAACAAGAGAGTGAGAGGGGGGAGGGGCTCCCCTGCCGACCCAACAAGAGAGCGAGAGAGGGGGGGCTCGACAGCAGGGGACTCAGCCCCTCCATTGCCGTCACAAGAAGAGAGCCAGAGGGTACGTACCTGCGACGAGGGAGAGGAGGAGCCTAGGAGGTGGCATCGGGGCGTCGGGAGGAGAGAGCTCGAGCTGAGCTGCGCGGGAGAGGAGAGGAGAGATTAGGGCAAAAAAAAAATTGCCCTAATCCTCCTTTTCAGCGGGTTTTTTTTTAACGCCCGAAACGTAGACGAAAATGACCCTGGTGCGTTGACTGCACCCAGTGTCGCACCCGCGTCGCGTCGACGCGGGTGTGGCACCCGCTTTGCTGAGTCCCTGTGACTTAGGTTGGAACTCATAGTGGGAGGTTGCTTTGACCAAATCTAACCCCAAAGATGTGTTCCCTATGGTCAAAATACTAGGAATTGACTCTTGGATTATATTTTTTAACGTAAAAATACAATTTTATGAAGGTTGAAAATTCAATACATTGTAGGCTGTTTATTTTTCAACCCCTGCAAAATCTTACATACACATTGGAGTAAGATGATCCAAGCACCAATTTCTATAAACCCAAACGTGTACATCACATCTGGAGGGTCAGATGTGCAAAAAACATTAAAAAAATAAAAATATTACAGTTCTTTAGTAAGGGGTTTATATATATATATATATATATATATATATATATATATAGAGAGAGAGAGAGAGAGAGAGGGAAGGGCATAGCTGCCTACACCGATCGGTTCCTACAGCCATCATGCAAGGCTTTTGGGGGGCCTTTTTTCATGTTTTTCTCAAATCTGACTGTGCAGATATGTTCTACATGCTAGATTTTATAGGAACCAACTCTTGGATTGTCTGATTCTGACAGGTGGGTAGGTTCTTATAAAGTTTGAAAATCAACGGTATAAATTTTTCATAAATATTCAAGGCTTAAGAAATCATGTTATTTTGTCAAAAAACATTATCTAAGTGTTGTTTCCTAGCAAATCTGCAGGGTCAGATTTGCGAAAAAAAAAAAACCCTGAAAACCTATGTTCGCTTGCTGTAGGCACCTAACTTTTGTTAGCACCTACTCCCAATCATATATATATATATATATATATATATATATATATATATATAGAGAGAGAGAGAGAGAGAGAGAAAGAGAGAGAGTAATGATAGGTTGCACCAGAATTTCATTGACTTGTAAAAAGGATTTTCAGGGGCATTAAAAAATCAACGGTTTACAATCCAAATTTCACGACTTAAAAAATCATGATTTTATTTTGAAAAACACAATCCATGGTATGATTCCTAATGAACAAACTATACTTTACACATCCACAAGGTTAGATTGAGTGTGAGAGATGTTCTTGACCCTGTGCCAAACAAGTGTACATCAAGGGGAACACCATCTCTCTCTCTCTCTCTCTGATGAATGACCTTGCTTGGTCTGTTCTTTCATCAGACCCAAATATATTATGATAGTCCACCTGATTTATTATTTGATATGACATTTCTTCACCAACTTGTTTGCATGAATGAATCATATCATTTGATCAAGTTCCAACTGTCAACCTGTGTCGTTCAGTTATAACTTGTAACAGGCTGGAGCTTTGAAAGCTGTAGTCATTTAATCATGCTTGTTTTTTCATTAATCATTAAAATTTAGGGCCTGTTGTTGCTCTTGTGTTTTATTTTGACAATATTGATATGTCATAGTAATGTTAAGGCTTCTACTGTTTACCCCTTTGCAGTTATGCAGGCAAATCACCCAGTTGACCTGTTACTGTTACCTGGTGAGCGGCTCTTTTGAAATTATTGTATAAGAGTGTGTCCTTAGTAACTCAAGGTACTGATCACCCATTCTAATATTTTCTCACAGGATATGCTTTTGATAGATCTGGAAGAAGATTGGGACGTGGAGGAGGGTATGCTCATATCAAAGACTCAAAGGCTGATATTTTTCTATAGCTAGCAGTTTGTTTTTTATCTATAACTAGCAGTTGTTTGTTTCAACAAAAGCTGATGATTCTCATTTTCATTTCATGTTCTCTTCAAGCAATTTTTGCTATGATGTTAGGGGCCCATAAGAGCATGTTCCAAACTCGTATTTTTTTCATCTCAGTTATTATGATTGTTTTCTTATGAAGTACCTGGAGCTTGCTTCACGGCACAACTGGCGGCAACCTCTTTGTGGTACTTAACCAACTCATTATTGTTTAGTGCAATACATCTCCATAGTTCATACCAATAGCGCACAGCTCAGGTTCTTCATTTTTTGCAGTTGGGCTGGCATATTCTTTGCAGATAGTTGATGAACATCCTATTCCTGTAACTCCAACTGATGTTCCTGTCGATGCAATTGTATCTCCAGCAGGTGTCCTTAGGATAACCCCCACTGCTATGGAGAAAATGTAAGTGGCGATTGTAATATTTGATCATGTTGGATGGTTGGATTTTGACGCTAGATTTGCAATTAAGAGAAAAATGACCTCTCTCTCATGCTTGCTTATGCACTTCAACATGTGATAAAAGTGGTCATGGACCTGTTGTTTGCTCAACATGGTCATGATACAAACAAGGTGGTGGTAAGTCATTTTGTCATCCATTATCTTCTTCATCTTCATCAAACCTGGCTAATGATGCCTTTGTGATCATCTTCATCATAATTGGCATATGTACTCACAGTGATTGCATACATGGCACCATCTTCATTATGTGATCTCCCATGTTACAGTTAACATTTGTATTTGTTTTTTTTTCATAACAGAGCTGGGGGAATTAACGCCCCATCCTTTTCTCGACAGTCATGCAACCACCTAGCAGTGGGTTTCGAACTTGCAAAGTCCCATCACATGGTGACGCACACTAACTGCTCCTACCAGATGAGCGGAGTCCCCATTGGTTATTTATATTTGCATTTATACATAAACATAATTATGAGACAAAAATTGAATATAGCTTTTTTTTTGGATTGGCCAAAAATCAAGATAGTTTTTTTTTATATTGAACTTGCAACGCCCCCAACACAAGGTGACGTGCAGTAACAGTTATTAAGGGTGTCAACAGTTTGGGTTTACCCGAACCCGACCCGTACCAAACCCTATATGGCCTGGGTATGGTGATAAATAAGAAGACCCGATTAAGACCAGGGTCCAGACCTGAAGGTTCGATTAATACATGGATTCGGGTATAGTTTGTAAAATTTTATACCAGACCTGGGCCTGACCCGAGTTCCCATTAAGACCTGCAATTTTTCAATGTAAAAATGATAAAAAATAATATTTTACCGGGTATGGCTTGGGTCTGGTTCATGTAGTTCTTATCAGGTCTGGGTATGGTTTCTCTTATGGTGGGTCCGATTAGACCCAGGTCCAGACCCGATACCATACTCAAAAATTGGGGCCAAGTCTGGTTCCACCTGGGACTGAATCAAACCTGACCTGTTGACACTCCTAACAGTTAGGGGTATAATTGGGTTGGGTATATCTGACCTGACCCGATGTCCAAAACCAATTATACCTATATTGGTGGACCTGCGGGTTTGAGTCAGGTCTAAAATATAGACCCGTAGTGAAAATGGGTTGGGTCTTGTGTATTATAAATGAAGACCCAAACCCGAACAGACCCAACCCGTTTATGTATCAGGACTCAAGTGGTTTTTTATATTTTAAAATTGAACTGACGTGAATCCAATCCGACTATGTACCTGAACTGATTATATACCAAAATCCAGATCAATCCATACCTGAACCGACTTGTACCCGAACCCACATACCTGATCCATCTGAAAGTTTCTAATTGGTAAATATTATATATTCAATTAGACATTTAAAATGTTGATAAAATTAGAATTAATATGCATTGCATTTTAGTAATCTAAACTTTAATTCATTTTTACATATACTTCCTGTTGCTTTTTTATTGTGGAAATTGTCGGGTTGAAGTAAATCCCAAAATAATACTCGAGAACTCATTGAATTTGATATATTTTGAATATGATATATCATTTTTTTTTGTTTCAACTTCAAAAGTTTGGTTTAGCATGAATATATTATTTTTATATTCAAATTTTGACATTACTTAGAATAGTTATTAAGCTTTTATTTTGTTAGCATATAATCTTCTTAATAAACAGTTGATTTCATTAATTTACATATTTTTTATTGGCAGATAAATAGGTCTACAATACCCATCATATCAAGACCCAAGCTGAAACCCGAACCTGTTAAGACCTTTAACAGTTAATACCTGAACCCGTTAACCTATATAGGTCTACTTTTCAGCCATTCTCAAACCTGAACCTGACCCAAATTAAATCAGGTCTACTAAAGACCCAACCCAGTTATACCCGAACCCGTTAACGCATATGGGTCTACAGTTTCTAGCTGTGCTTGAACCTGAATTAGATTTTTTTGTGTATGGGTCTTACTTTTAGACTCTATTCAGAATCGGATCTGATAAGACCCGACCCAAACCTGACTAGGTTACACCCCCTACTCACAGCTCCTACCAAACAAGCAGAGCCAACCCCCCTGAAAAACCACTTGAGTGGGATGTCCTGGCAGGGAGGGATTGACAGGCACAACCCCCGTTAGGACTTTAACCAGCGTTTTGTGAAACCGTTCCCATCAAGGTGAAAAACCTTGAGGGTTGAGCCCTGGGCCACTTAGGGTACTCACCCAGCTTATTTGTGGGATGTTCACACGAGATTCAAACACAACATATCTGGGAAACGCTCGGACAATTGTGCTTGGCCCAAGTCAGGCATTTTACAGCCACTAACATATTTTTAATTGGTTAATAATTCATCACTTTATAAGTGGGAATTAAAGCCATTTACTAATAAAGTGATTAACAGCACTTGAAAACCAAGCATTGGCCACAATGGCTGACACAACAGAAAGTGTCCAGTATCTTCCCCCAGTATGTCTTTTCTTCTCTTGAATGAGGTAATTGCCAATTGTTAAATTGCTACTCATGCACACTTTCCATTGGGGAAGTCTCCATATTCATTAGGCCTTTGAAAAAAAAAAATCTCCATATTCATTAGTCACTATGAACGAGCCAAGTCCCCCTTCTCCCCTTGTTCGCCATGGAGCAATGGAGTGAAAACTGCAAATAAGAAGCTAGGAATGCAAATGCTCAATTCAATTCTGATCCTCTGAACCCCTTGAATCCAAACACAGCCCAAAGAGAAGAAGGCATAGAAGGACAAGGAGAGGAGGAAACTGAAGCTATGTGGATGAACATTAGGCTTAGTTGGGCTGGAAGAAGTTGGACCCATCAAAATAAGATCAAGTCAACTTCTGAATTATGCATATCCTTAAATTATAGGTGTCTACAATGCAATCAAGGAGAATAAAGGCTCATGTTGTAACTTAGAGTGAAAATTTGGATCCAGAATACAGTCAGATTCACCAAGGAATTCTATCCAGTAGGGCTAGACCAATGCCATATAAATAATAACAAAAAACCCGATCCAACTAAATTTTTAAATGTTCCAGATTCGCTTAGAACTAACTGATATCATCTGCTGCAACATTTGATATAACAAATACAAAAAATTTCAAATGTCAAGTGGAGATCTAGGTCAGAACATCTTATTATAACATCAGCAAAACTCCATATAGAGCACTACCAGTTATACAATCATACACCATTGGGATTAGAACTTGCAACGTCCCAATGACGTGCACTAACTGCTCCCGACGGGCAAGCGGAGCCCCAGAATTGAAAACTTACCAAAAAAGAAAAAAGGGACTCCATCTTTTTCATAAGCATTCCAACACACTCGTTCTTTTGAGGAAACATTTAGAACATGAAAGATCATGTTCAGAAAAAATAGTTCTCGAAAAAACAAAATTCTAATATATGTCCAATTTTAGTAATAACTCATTGGTTTGAATCACATTAAATCTTGGATTGAAATCCCCTTGTCCATATACTCTAATTGGATTTTCAAGGGAAAATCTCACATACACATCCATTTATTTTTATCTTGTTTTACAAAATTAAAAGCAAAGTCTAACCCATATATATCATTTGTCCAAATTTTAAGTTGTGCATTTCATCAATATTTTGGAATACAAAACATTTCTAATCATGTATCAATTACTTAACAAACTGGATCTCACCTGAATCGCTCCATCTATCCTCACGAAGAAAATTTTTGTTTCAAACTCTGGTTCGCACAAGAGTACGACATGAAAAAAGAAAAGAAAATGCTCGTTCTGGCCTAGCAGCACAACTCACTGCCTATGACTTTGAGCCCTATTCACACAGTTAGGGTGATGCGGGATTGCTGTCTATTCTCTCACAAAACACATCTTGATTGATTCCCCATGTATAGATCCGTGTTAAAGCCCCTAAAGCATCTTCCTAGTGTTGGAGGGAGCAATCCCAAGGTTTTACTGTCGAAGTAGAGGGTCAGTCCATGTGGGTTTTGAGAGGGAGATAAGGTGCAACGTGACTGCACACTTTTGGTGTGCTGCTGCACCCGATCACCCTCCATCTGCTGTTGGGCCCCACAGCTGACAGGCCAGCAGCAGATGGAGGGTGATCAGGTTCAGCAGCACACCAAAAGTGTGCAATCAGATTGCATCTGATCTTGTGTCTTGGGACCACGGGGAATGGCCTGACAGCTTGAACAGGTTTTCTCGTCATAAAAAGAAAGAGAAAAAAATAAAAAAAAACATGGACAGGCAACCTGCCCAACGAGAATCAATGTACAAATTCCAAATACTTATCCAAGAAAAAGTGGTAATCACATTAATGGATTTTAGCCCCCCACGTAATCCTGCGTCTCCAACACAGTCCAATATTCACAGCATTTCCTTTCTTTGCAAAAATAGACATTCAAACATGTGGCATAAGGCATCCAGGAAAATAACACTCATTATATGCAAACTATGTACAATAGCATCTGGTCTGTGGTTCCAACAAAAGATCTTAAAGAGAGATCTTTCATTGAAAAATCATTGTATGCAAAAGGAAATTTTTTATATACGACCAAATGGACAGGATACCTCTATTTATTCTTATATGCAACCAGCAGCCCTTCATATCAATTCATATGCATTTTCCTCCCCCTTTTGTTAGTACATCTAAATCAAACTATACCTGGTAAACAGAATAAAAATGATTGCAAGCGTGACTACTTACAAGGACTTGCACAATTCAGAAAGAAAAAAAAAATTGATCCCCAGATCTCCTCGGTGTGACTTCACCAGATTATGCACAAATATTTTCCAGCTTCCCACCACCTCTGCAGTGCATGATAGCTGTCGGAAAAACATTTCATGGGCTTTCACTGAAAACCATTTCCTAAGGAAATCACAACAAAGTAGGAATTATATAAGGTGGGAGTTAACCAATTCTAACTTGTCAAATAAGTAAAACAGGACATTCAACATCGATGATTACAAGTTATTTGGATGATGTCAGTGTGTGCCTGAGAGAGAGAGAGAGAGAGTTAATGAAGGCACACATCTTTTAGTATATGTTATTGCTTTTCTAAGCACCTTAACAGTTTCAAACTACAGAGTATATTCGACAGGTTCTTTCAGAACAAGTGATAATTCTGCCTAATCCACAAGAGGAAAACTTCTAGCTAGAAGAGGCTACACAAGATTTTCACATTCTTATCTAATCTTTCAAATCCTGAAGAAAGCTAGCAAGGGAAAAATACCAGAATGTTTAGAGCTTTTAGAAAGCAATGATTTCTCTTGGATACATGTAAGAGTGTGGAACAAGCACGTGGATTTGGATTTACCCCTCATAAATCTCTACCTGTCTTGCGATCATTGAATTCATTCTATGAACATTATCCATGCACCTTTTGTCCCTTTTTCCATTATCACAACTTTTAATACATTCGGAGAAAACCTGTAACTTTTTCTCGAAAGGGCAGAGACAACAAGCATCAGTAAGATAAGTTATAAGGACTGACGACTGTCATTCCTAATGGAATTATAGAGTTTACTAAGATCAATTAAAATATAAGGTATGAATGGTACACTATGAGAAACGAAGTGTTACAAGTTAAAAAGAAAGGATTTGGTCATTGGAAAACTATCTCACATAGTTGCGGGTGCAGGTGCAGCGATGCGGTACTTTAAAAAAAATTGGGTGCGGGGGCACGGGAGGGTAATATATATATATATATATAGTATTGGGTAGGTGTGAAATGCTACTTGCTAAATGAGTTTTTTTTCAGGGTTTTTTTTGTTATATTTTTAAATTCTGACCGTACAGATGTGATCTATGTACTTGATTTTATAGGGATCAGCTCTTGAAGTGTTTGATTCCGACACATGGGTGGGTTTTTATAAGGTTCGAAAAATCAACGGTCCAAAATCTTTGTAAAATTTTTAGGCTCCAAATATCATTATTTTCATCAAAAACACATGATCCAGGTGTGGATTCCTCATAAATCGACCATGCCCAACACATTTATGGGGTTGGATCTGCAAAAAAAAAACTGGAAGGGCAAAAAAACCCTTTTAGCACGTATCATTTAGCATGTATCAATTTCGCACCTACCCATCTCTCTCTCTCTCTCTCTCTCTCTCTCTCTCTCTCTCTCTCTCTATATATATATATATATATATATATATATATATAATAACTTTTATAACATTTAACACTAATGAAATAAAAACAATTATTATATCATCAATTCATCATGCATAAATTCATGCAATAAATCAAATTAACAATCTACAATTGTTATTTCTCATCAATAAAAAAATAGCACCACAATTAAATAACCCTAAATATATTATGACTATGCAAAATGAATTAAGAAAACAGGAAACAATCAAACAAGTCAAGCAGAGCCAATCCCAGCAGGGTTGGGTTCAGCACTTACAGCAACGAGGGGAGGAGAAGGAAGAAGAAGAAAGAGAAGAGGAGGAGGAGGACGAAGACGAGGACAAGGAGGAAGAAGATGAGAGAGAGAGGAGAATAAAGAAGAAGAAAGAGAAGAGGAGGAGGAGGACGAGGACGGGGAGGAAGAAGAGGAGAGAGAGAGGGGTACCTTGCAATGGCAGTCACCGCCGTTGGAGAAGAGGGATCGAGGAGGGCCGCCGCCGTCGAGGAGGAGAGGAGGGAGATGAAATGCCCTAACCCCCCGCCCCCCCCCCCCCACTGAGTCCATTTTGGACACATATATCCCTGGGTGGGGTTGACCGCACCAGATGCCGCACCCGCATTACGTTGCGTCAATGCAGGTGCGGCATCCAGTTAGCCGAGTCCATGTGACTTAGTTGGGAAACTTAAGCTTTAGATTTATATAACATTAAAAGTTGATTTACGAGGGAAGAAAGCTTTAGGAAGGCCTAGCTACCAGTTAAAATTCCTGCAGCTACAGTATAGTGATTCTAGAACATTCAAAGCACAAGGTTCTCCCTTCAAGCAGCAGCATTTTTTCTGGATTCTAAGTAGCATAGGCCATGAGTGCTTAACGACCTACAACATAATTGTTACCTGCTGGATGGTAGACAAGCTATTTGTCTATGTCAGACAGCTCACATCCATTTTCCATCAATACTTCTCCCTAACTTGAATAGTTTGATACAGAAAATGATCTATAGCCTCATTTATTAAATAATAATTTTCCTTTGCCAGCTTCCATCAAAGCTTGGGCAAGCTACTTCACCTGCACTAATTGCCTAGCTATGTTCATGCAAATCTTTAAGCAACTCTATTCATGACTCTAAATGTCAAAGTCCATGAGCCAGGTCCATAATCTAAATAAGCAATTTCTAACATTTCTAACAGATGGAAAATGCTCAAAGAGCACGAAATATTCTCCTTCACACCATACACAACCCACCCTCCCTCCTGAAATGAAATGGGGATCTTCGAAACACGAGCTTTGATTAACAAGAGCAAGTGTCAAGAATGACACTAAAGCATAACCCTTAAAAAGGGTATAACTGGAAACAAAATAAAAATAAAAATGTATTCTTTATTGATATGAAAAACCAATTGCTTAAGAAGCATTGGAGTAAAATACAAGAGGGGCTGCACCCCTTTATATACACAGCTGAAAGAGGACTCAATAGAGCTGTTGGGCACAGTCCAACAGCTCTATTTAGAGCTGTTGGAATGTGTCAGTCCAACAGCTCTATTAAGAGCTGTTGGACTGTGTCAGTCCAACAGCTCTATTGCTAGTCAAGTCTGGACAGGACTTGACTAGCAACAGTCATTCTAGTTCAAACTGAACTAGATGACATAAAGACAAAAAATAAAAATAAAGGAAAAAAATACAGAAAAGAAAGAAATTAAAATGTATTTATATATATATATATAATAATATAATATTATTATATATACATATATGTACAGTTTTACATTTTAACACTCCCCCTCAAACTTACGGTACAATGAGCGAAAGTTTGTCTAAGAGAAAGTGAAATCGGGGAGCAGCGAGAGGCTTTGTAAAGAGGTCTGCTAACTGATATTCTGAAGTGACATATGGCAGATCAATTATCTCGTGTAGATATTCCTCTCTGACGTAGTGACAATCCATTTCGATGTGTTTGGTGCGTTCGTGGAATGTTCTGTTACTGGCAATGTAGATCGCACTTTTGTTGTCACAACACATTTGTGAAGCCTTTGTTGCTTCAACTCCCATGTCAGCAAGCAGTCGTCGGAGCCAAACTACTTCCATGGTCGTGGTTGCCATGGCTCTGTATTCAGCTTCGGTGGATGAGAGAGATACCTTCTGCTGCTTTTTACACCTCCACGAGATTAATGATTCCCCTAAAAAGACACAAAAGCCAGTGGTTGAGTGTCTGTTATTGGGATCACCTCCCCAATCAGCATCAGTATATGCAATTAAATCAAGAGAAGAGGAGGAAGATAAGAAAAGTCCTCGTGAAAGAGAGGACTTGATGTATCTGATAATACGCATGACTGCTCCCATATGAACAGAAGTAGGAGCATGTTGAAATTGACTTGCTGTATGAACAGCATGTGCTATATCTGGTCTGGTAATGGATAGATAGGAAAGTGCCCCGACAAGCTGTCTGTAAGGAGTAGGGTCTGCAAGAAGTTCTCCATCATCAATCTTCATTTTAACATTAACAACTTCTGGAGTGTCAACTTTCTTATCATCAGTAATACCAGACCTGAAAACAATATCAAAAGCAAATTTAGTCTGAGATAATAAATATCCTCTAGGAGAATAAGCAACTTCAATGCCTAAAAAATATCTTAACAAGCCCAAATCAGTCATTTCAAAATGAGATTTAAGAAGTGTTTTGATTGTTTCAACTCCCTGTTTATCGCTTCCGGTGATGATCATATCATCCACATAGAGAAGAAGCACAATGATCCCTGCATCAGAATTCTTAATAAACAAAGCAGTGTCAGTTAAACAGAATTGAAAACCAATATCAATCATAACACGACTAAACCTATCATACCAAGCTTTTGGTGCTTGTTTAAGTCCATAAAGAGCTTTTTCTAAGCGAAGGACTTTACCCTTAGGAATACTTAGACCAGGAGGGGGTTCCATATATACTTCTTCAACTAGCTTTCCATTTAAAAAAGCATTTTTGACATCCATTTGAAAAATAGACCATTTTTTGATAGAAGCTAAGGCAATTAAGGTTCGGACAGTAGTCATACGAGCCACCGGAGCAAAGGTTTCTTCATAATCAATCCCATATTCTTGGGCATAACCTTTGGCTACTAAACGGGCTTTATATCTTTCAAGAGTACCATCACTCTTGGTTTTAATTTTATAAACCCATCGACATCCTATAGTTTTCTTCCCTGGAGGAAGATCTTGAATATTCCATGTAGAAGCCTTTTCAAGTGCATCTAATTCAACTTTCATGGCTTCTATCCATTTGATATCATTTTTTGCTTGAAAATATGTGGATGGTTCTTCATATGAGTGAATTAATGCAATAACTGCCCTATATGTGGGTGAGAAAGACTCGTATGATACAAACTTTTCTGGAGGCCTCGAGATTCGGGATGATTGTCTAGTTGGAATGTTAGAATATTTCTCAAGTGCACATGGAGTATTAGACTCTTGTCGCCTGGAATATTGAATACTAGTATCTCTATGAACTTCTTCATTTTCAACATTAAGATCAATAATTCTTGGATCATCATCAAAGTTACAATCAAGGTCATATTCATCAGATGTTGATGTTAGATCTAGCAAAAAGGAGTACTCAGTGACGTCTTTTAATTTTCTAAAATCAAAGAAGCTCTCCTTTTCAAGAAAGGAAACATTTCTAGACACATATAGTTTATTATTTTTGAAGTCAAAACATCTATAACCTTTCTGGTTTTCAGCATATCCTAAAAAGGCACAGGGAATCGCACGAGGGGAAAGTTTATCATTTTTGTCAGTAAATATGAAACATTTGCACCCAAATATTCTTAATCTAGAGTAGTCTGGAGAAATGTTCATAAGTTTTTCAATGGGAGTGATATTTTGTAACGAAGAAGATGGCATCCTATTAATGAGATAGGTGGCAGTTAAGGCAGCTTCTGCCCAAAAGTCTTTAGGGACTTGATTTGCTATTAATAAAGTTCTAGTGGTTTCTATAATATGGCGATGTTTTCGTTCTGCCAGTCCATTTTGTTGAGGTGTATAAGGACAAGATCTTTGATGTGTGATGCCATGCAATTTAAGATAATTTTGAAAATCTGTGGATAAAAACTCTCCCCCTGAATCTGTGCGAAAAATAGTAATATCATTTTGAAATTTGTTTTTAACCATATTATGAAAAGTTTGAAAGTATGAAAATACTTCAGACTTATGTTTGAGAAAGTACATCCACGTATGTCGGGAGAAATCATCGACAAAAATAACATAGTAAACAAATCCTCCTTTAGAAATTACTGGTGCAGGACCCCAAACATCCGAGTGTATTAATTCAAGTGGTCTTGAAGAGAAAAAGGTTCTGTTCTGAAATGGTAATCTTTTCATTTTGCCGAGAATACAATCTTTACAATCAAATGATTCAGAGTTACAAAATTTCCCTAGATTTGGAAAATGTTGGATTTTGGCTATATGTGGGTGACCAAGTCTCTTATGCCACAGTTTCAACTCTATTTTTTGAATATTATAACAAAAAGCTTTCTTCGGCATTTCCAAAAAATCCATGTAATAGAGTCCTCCTTCTCTATGGCCTTCCCCAATCAGCTTGCCTGACTGGCGATCCTGTACCCAACAACCATGAGAAGAAAAAGAAATATTACACCCATAATCAGAAATTTGAGATACAGATAAAAGATTTAAATTTAATTTGGGAACATGTCTAATTTCTGGAATAAAAAATTTTTTTGTTTTATAAATTTTTTTCAAAATCTCCTATTCCTTCTATTTCAAGAGAAGTCCCATCAGCAGTAAAGACCTTTGACACACTTGTTTTATTTTTAACACATTTGGATAGACTTTGATTATTTGGGGTCATATGAAAAGATGCACCAGAGTCAAGAAGCCAAGAAATTTTACTTAAATCAGAAAAAGATGAGGCTGCTGCGCCGGTTGAAGCTTCAGATGAGGAAGAGGCACCTTTGATGAGAGGCTGAAGGATCTCCATTAGTTGGGCCAGGGAAACTGGTGCATCCTGATCTTTAGGCTCCGATCCAGCAATTGCAGCTCTTTTTTCTCTCAGCTCCTTAAGTTTGGGACATTGTGGCCTGTAGTGTCCCGGTTCATGACAGTGATGACAAATAACTTTCTTCTTATCATAGTCACCATTTTGTCGGTTAAAGTGAGGAGGCCTATATGATCGAACATGATTCCCTGGTCTAGACACGGCTAAAACGAAATCATCTTCAATTTTTAAAGAACCTTTCCGGAGACGATTTTCTTCCATTGTTAACTCTTCAATAGTTTCAACAATAGAAGGAATTTTTCCCCGGTGAAGTAGGGCCGATTTAGTGGTTTCAAATTCCGGCCTTAATCCAGTGATAAACTGGTAAAAATGTTCAACATCGAGTTGTTTCTGACGAAGCTCGATGTCTTCGGCACAATGCCACTTTGGTTCTAAAAGGGAAAGTTCTTCCCAAAGTTCGGACAACCCATTGTAATATTCACGAATAGTTTTGTCTCCTTGTGTCATCATTCGAACTTTTTCTTGGAGGTTGCACACGTGTGCAATATCTTTAAGGGAATACATATTCTTAAGGTATTCCCATGCCTTATCGGCATGATCAAATTTGGCAAGACTTGAGCATTTTTTAATGTCAACGCTATTGATAAGCCATGACATTATCTTCGCATGAGATATTCTCCATTCTTTCCATTTCTTCT
This sequence comes from Nuphar pumila, assembly GCF_984573655.1. NCBI lineage: Eukaryota > Viridiplantae > Streptophyta > Magnoliopsida > Nymphaeales > Nymphaeaceae > Nuphar > Nuphar pumila. The sequence continues at coordinate 19,123,997 of NC_143249.1, read as the reverse complement.
CGTATGAGGCAATAGCCTTGATTTTCTCTTCTTCCGATAGAGGGACGTCTTTATCTCCCTCCTTTTTAGTAAGAGATAGCTTAGGTTCCGAATCGGAACCATCCACAATCCCCCATAAGCCTTTTCCCCATATATGGTGCTTCATGATTGAAGCCCATGTTACATAGTTCGTATCGCTTAGTTTCATAGGCATGATGGTGACTTTATCATTGTCATCCATCGATTACAAGGAGAGAAATAATAGGGATAGAAGAGAAACAAGAAGGAAAATGAGAAAGAAAGAAAAAAAAACAATACAACAAGATGTGAAATCTTCTCCAATGAAGTGATAAAACACTTCTCTTCAAGTGGCGAACACTTTTGCAAACGGGCACGGAAACCGAGGCAGCTTTTCCTCAAGATTTAGTACTTCCGCGGCTCTGATACCATGAAATGAAATGGGGATCTTCGAAACACGAGCTTTGATTAACAAGAGCAAGTGTCAAGAATGACACTAAAGCATAACCCTTAAAAAGGGTATAACTGGAAACAAAATAAAAATAAAAATGTATTCTTTATTGATATGAAAAACCAATTGCTTAAGAAGCATTGGAGTAAAATACAAGAGGGGCTGCACCCCTTTATATACACAGCTGAAAGAGGACTCAATAGAGCTGTTGGGCACAGTCCAACAGCTCTATTTAGAGCTGTTGGAATGTGTCAGTCCAACAGCTCTATTAAGAGCTGTTGGACTGTGTCAGTCCAACAGCTCTATTGCTAGTCAAGTCTGGACAGGACTTGACTAGCAACAGTCATTCTAGTTCAAACTGAACTAGATGACATAAAGACAAAAAATAAAAATAAAGGAAAAAAATACAGAAAAGAAAGAAATTAAAATGTATTTATATATATATATATAATAATATAATATTATTATATATACATATATGTACAGTTTTACATTTTAACACCTCCCCCCCCCCCCCCTCCAAAAAAAAAGGACAGCACAAGACCCACGATCCAACTTGCTGTACTTGCAAAAGCAACCCAAAGTACAGAATTAGTAACTGTATATGCCACAAGGATCACCATCATCACTCATGCACCCATGCTCCCCCTTATTTTTTCCCACAAGGATCACCAAAAAAATCAGCTACCTGTATCCTATACAGCTATATTTATCTCTGATAACATAGGAAATCGTCATAGAGCTATCCCCGTCTCAATTGATAAATGCATGCCATTTTTTCCCTCGATAGTGCTTAAAAAAAATGTAACGCAATAAAATTTAAGAAACACATTATTTTGGCAAAAGATCCTGATATTTTTGCAATATTTTAAAATATCATGATATGTGTGCAGGAATATGAACAGGATATAGAGGCTACCAAGGCTGTAATAGTCTGATGTGTCCTAATTGGAGTTGGATCTGGATCCAGATGAGAGAAGCTATTGCCAAGACGAGACCTGATTAACTATTGAAGCTAATCAAGCATGCCGATAGTTAACAAAACTGCATCCAAAACTCAGACCTTTTGAATAGAACTTTGGAAAAGAACTGAAAAGCTGTTTTTTTATAATGGTGGCGAAAAGATTTGTTCTTTTGATAGAATAGTTTTAGAACACCAAAAAATTGTATTTATAAAAAGTTACTTTTCAAGAAAAACTCATATGGATCTAAATTCATCAGGTCTTGAGTATGAATGAGTCTTGCACCCCAAATCATTTAGTTCACATGCCTTGATTTTCAGGAAAAAAAATCCTCATAACATGTCCATTTTTTGACCTCATTTTATACTAATTACATATATTTTGTTTGCCAATTTTACAATTTTAACTCACTGTATATGTTTTTCCATCTGTCACTAAGTAGCTGAAGACAGCTCATATAAGAGTGTTTTAAAAATCTGTAATCTTCATTTACAGGTGTGTGCAGGCCTACTTGCGAATGAATGTCACAAAATCACTTCAAAAAACATCCAGCAGCAGCATCTATTCAAAGAAAGCAAGAAGACAGACAAATACCATAGGAAGCATGGCATATGAAACTGTGTTCATATCTTTATGAGGAACCGAAAGCAAAAACAGAGAATACAAAACATAAGGGAAAATTAACTACCTTTCCACAGACAGGACATTTATCACTTCTTTCCATCCACTCATATATACAACCAAGGTGGAAATGATGAGAGCACTGGGTCATTATCTTAGGGTCTTCAGGAGTATATTCTGCAAAGCACAAAACGTATTAATGTCAGTTTTTTAGCTAAGAGAAAAAAGAAGGGAAAAATTTAGCCTCTTCTATGCTAAAAAAAAAAAACTCACTCAAAATAATCACTTGGCAATCAGAAATAAGCACAAAACAGAGAGCTAATTATACTTTTCAAAGAAAATTATTGCCAAAAGAAAGTGTACACTTATTCGGGATCAATTTCTATCGTTTGATAAAAGAAGTTTCATATGTAAAAAGTATGTTTATGGTACCAAATCAAATTTTGACCCACAAAATAAAGAAAATCTGTAAATAAAACTTAGTTACGAAAGTTGAAGAGAGTTTGTGTCTGTGCATGAGCTCAAAGATGTTGTGACCTTTTCATATCTCAGGACAATATAAAGGGATATTGATTAAATGATAACATCAATTTATTGCATATATTGAAGACACTTTCATCAAGAAATTTTATTTAGAAAAAAAATCAAACTGAATCATTTTTCGATTGGGAAACATGTTTTAGTCCGAAATCTCTGAGAGAGAGAAAAAACAAACGAAAGGCATCAGCTCTTTCAAGTGGCCCAAAAGTCAACATTAGCTGGCCAAATACATAAGCCAAAAGAAATGCTGATATTCCTGTCCTCAATGTCATAATTTACAGCACCAGTGGAGTAAAACTATGATTAGACAAAGAGACAAGTAGCAAGAGGTTTCCCATGACCATGCAATTTCACAAAAATGAGATAGTTTGACAGCATGCATGACACTTTCCTTTGAAACCAGAAAGCAAAGCCATGCAAATCCTAATGCATCTAATGATGTTAATCAAGAGGTCAACAAATCGAAGATCTTCACAGATGTCCATTCATTTTTATCTAGGTGTCTAGTTTCCTAGGACAACAATAGCTTGGAGGCAATACAAAACATGATGAAATCAGGTCAGGCCAATAAGAAGAAGATATAAATGTAATTTTCATATTCATGTACACACTTCAGGCTTACCTTCAAGGCATGTAGGGCATACATCCTCATCTTCAGATAATGGAAAAGTATATGTTACTCCACTCGCTACTTTTGCCAATAAGTGCTTTCCAGAGGAGTCTGAGAGGCTTATTTTCAACTGCTCTTCATACTCTGTTCCATTCCACTTCTCTCGCATAGATTCCAGACCACTACCACTGCTACTTCTTTGAAGAGGCTCAGATTCATCATGAAAATGGCTAGATCCCTTTTCTCGCCTTGATACCAGGCCATCACGTTGTAAACGAGAATATCTCAAATCAGTGTCATAAGGTAATGACCTTGGAGGAGAACGGTAGACATCGGATAAAGAATTATCAACTAAAGATGAGACTTGTCCAGCTGCAGCCAAAGATGTTGCTCCTTGAGTAGATGAAGTGATCACCCTAATTTCTCCTCTCTGGAATAGTGATGTATACTGAATAAAAACAAGAGAATTTAGCATTAAGCTTCATTCTTAAACAGTGCTAGAGAAAAAATTGTGCTCCTATAAAACAAAAGAAATTCATGACATCCAATCTATCATGTTTACAAAAACAAAATCTGTTACAAGGTAGTTCACATGAATTGTCCATGTCCAACAAGAATCAGTTCGCAACTTATGAAATTGAGAACCAATATTACATGTAGTCAGCCACGTGCACTCCATTAACATCTGTAACCCAGAAAAATAAAGAGACCAATCCATCAAATATGGAAAAACCACATCACGCTACACACTGGATGCATACAACAAAGCACACAAGTGTTAGCAGCCTTTCAAGGAAGGAGATTTGGATGCAAAAAGTAGGGCATGGCCATTGGTGGTAGTGAGAATAAAGCACTAGTTGGGGAGAAGTGCTACTTTGGAGAAAGGGTTTACCAGTCATAGTGAGGAAGTTAATCATTTCCCTCCTAGAATGATCATAGCTGTCCAAACTGGCATCTATTCTATATTTCTACCATACCTTCAAGGTAAATGAATGAGAAACATAAAAAAATATTTCTATGAGACATCTAAGTTGTTAATTGTAACAATCTTTTTTCAGTTGGAGGTCATGCCACAGTATCCAAAATTTTGAACTCATGCGTCAACCTCAGGTTGGTGCCAGGTTGTACCTGTATCTTTGCGACATAGCATATAATGTTTAAGCCTTACAAAAATCATCAAAATTAGAAGGGTCCACATAGTCACATGATTCTAAATTTATGATAAACTGCAAGATTGTCAATTTATGCTCATAACGGCTGCCAAGCGACCAGCAAAGGGTATACTAGGCATCTTACAAAGCAAATACTACCTCTTAAAAACAGCAAGCTTTTGACATCATATACTCAAATATTGTAGCACTTAGCAAATAACTAAAACGCAGGCATGGCAATTGAATGCGGATCGAATATCAAAATAGCTCATAACAGGTTGTTGCCTGACATCCCAAGAGAGAACAAACATAGATGGATGAACTGAATTCTGCAGGATCAAACTCCAATTGTAGCCACCACACATATCGGCATTTCCAAACAAGTCATCCTAGTGCCTAACTACCTCAGAATATCGAACATGAGAACCACAAAGTTCAATTTTGTCCATTCAGATCAAGTAAAACAAAGCTTTTCTGCCTGAAGTATACCACACGTAAGAGCTGGTGAACAAAACATCTCAAGCAGGTGCAATGCCTGTAAACAGATCCATTGACGTATGCCAACTCCTCGATATCATCTGGACGTAAGCAGCAACATGCAGCACCCATACCGCTGTTGGCTTCAAAAATTCTGTGTTCAAGATTAATACTTCTAAAGCCCCTCCAAGCACAAACTTTCAAATGAATCTGGTGTCTTGAACAGAAAATAAGTGTTTACTTGTCCGATGCATTCTAACATGAATTATCAGACATTTGTGCCAGAGCTGCCTGTTCAATTATATACCCAGACTCCAGTCCTTACAGACTAGAATTCCCTCCTTTAGCACAGAATCCAAATGAACCGACCTCTCAGTACTGATTACTGAGACAGCTTTGACACCCACCAATCAAAAAAAAGAAATCTTGTTTCTCCAATTTTACCTGCCTCAGTTCAAACGAAAAACACAGTCAATTTGCACTTCTTTAACATGCAAACTACAATAAGAACCAAGACTGTAACAAAATATCAATAAAATACAATTACAAAAGCCTTTACATATGTGAATTTTCAGAAGGCGGAAGCAGAAAAATATTCATACAAGCATCCACACTTGTAGTCAATTTCAGATAAGAATTGTCCTTAAATTGTGTAACCACAAAAACTACAATTTACCACCATCAAATAAAAAAAAAACAACCTCAATGAGGCATCTTTCACAAGGAATCATTCCAAGATATACAGATTAAGGAAACAAATAAATCCAACTATAAAAACCAACCCCCAACCCCAAAACCTGCGCACGAATGGGTGCATCAAAAAGAAAAGAAAAATCAACGAAAATTCAATATTTCAAGTTCAGACAACCGCAATTAAGCATCCTCTTGAAATTGATCAAAAAAATTCAACACTATAGAAAATAAAACAGCGTATTAAATTTTCAAAAGAAGGAATAAAACTGCACTACCCCAATAGACTAACCTCAAGAAATTACATTCCAAACCACATTCAGAAAGGAAAGAAACGATCAAAAACTCATACGAGCATGGGAAACTACAACCAAACAATTGGTGGAATCGATGATCAGTAAAAGAAATCCAAAGCCCCAAAGTCATTCAAAACGAAGGAGACACGCAAAAGGGAGGGAAGGGACGCACCTTTTGGGCATCGATGATCATGACCCCCAAAAGGAAAAATTGAAGAAAAGGATCAAGAAACCTGCAAAACTTTCGACGGGATGGGGAATCGGATTTCTTGTCGGCCGGGCTTGAACAGAAACAGGGGGAGGGTTTTGTGGGGTGTGAGTTGGTGGGTATCCAATTAGAGCTACAAATATAGAAACAGGAATAGAACTAATGTGTAGATTCGAGGGGAACGGCAAAAGGAGAGAGAGAGAGAGAGAAAAGAGTCGTTTTTAGTATGTCTCTTTCTTCTCTTTTGCACAAGAATTTGGTAAAGGATGAAGAGAGAAGTTTGGGGGATGATGGGTCATCATTAAGGAGAAAACGCTAGTGAGGTTTGTGGTTACCATTGTGTCCCTTGGTTTCCAACTTGGCACACAATTGACCACTCTGGCCTAAATTGTACTTGGCTAAAACATGGCGCCCCCACTCTCTCTCTCTCTCAACTGTGTGCTGCTAAAACATGGCATTTTTCTCTCTCTAAATTATGTGTATATGGCTAAAACATGAAGCTCTTTCTCTCTCTAAATTATGTGTATATGGCTAAAACATGGTGGCCTCTTTCTGAAGTCTAAATTATGTGGATGTGGCTAAAGCTCCCTCTCTCTCGTGTGTATGACTAAAACATAACTCTCTAAACTGTTTATATGGCTAAAGACTCTCTCCAGGTTTGGTAAGCTTTTGAGTCCAAGTTGAAATAGAAGTTGGTCTTTAACTTGGAATAAAATATGACTCAAGTCTGATTTGTGATACGTTATTGAGTGGCGCTTTACATGATAATGTTGGTTCATGCTTCAATGGAGCCAAATTCGGCCTTCATCCACCTATACTGAGTGCCTACACCAAGTCCCTTTTAGATGAACCTGCAGCCAGACCCACCTAGATGGACCTGCTTTAAGCGTTAACCCTTCATTTGAGTGTATTGAATAATCAAATGTACCTCTCTCTCTCTGCATTGAAAAGTGTGACTACTTCTGTAATTTAGTTCTAAACAATGAGGTCTAAAGGGGGCTCTGAAATTAGATCCCCTGTAGATTATCCTCTTCTAAATTTTGACATCCCATTTAGGGAAATGACAAACCCAACCCTTCATAAATTAGTCGAGTTTGGGTAGGTCCGGATTCAATCCAACTGGATCCTGTCAAATTCACATCCAATTGCATAGAATGGAGAAAGTAACTGCCAATTGCACGTAGGGGTGGCAATCGGGTCGGGTTGGCGGGTCAGCATACCTCAACCCGAACCCGACCCGTTTATTAAACGGGTCGGCTGTGGCAAACACGAACCCGACCCGTTTAATAAATGGGTAACCCGACACGACCCGCCAACCCATTTAATAAATGGGTTGGGTCGGGTAAACGGGTTTTCAGGTTGGCGGGTCAGGTTGGCGGGTTGACGGATCGGGTTGGCAGGTAGGCAGGTTGGCGGGTCCGGTTGACGGGTCGGGTTGGCGGTCGGGTTGGCAGGTTGACGGGTCGGGCAGACGGGTTGGCGGGTTGACCCACCCGCCTAACCCGTTTATTAAACGGGTCAGCCGGGTTGGCGGGTTGGCATACCCCCAACCCGAACCCGACCTGTTTAATAAACGGGTTACACGGGTCGACCCGTTTATTAAACGGGTTGGCTTAAGCCCAACCCGAACCCGCCTAAGAGGCGGGTTGGCGGGTCGTGTCAAAAATTGCCACCCCTAATTGCACGCAACATGAAATCCATGCTCATGAATTCTTGTGAATTTGTTAAGGATGCCCCTGACTAGCCAGAAATATTGCTCGTATATTTTTCAACAATAACAACAACTACAACTACAACTAAGCCTTCATCTCAAAATAATTGGGGTCGGCGATATGAACCAACAAAGAAAATCATTCTGGGTCTTCCACATGAATCCTTCTCCTCCATTCATTTATATCCAATGTCATGTCCTCGGTGAGGTTCAAAGCATTCATATCCTTTCCTATCACCTCCATCCATGTCTTTCTAGGCTTACCCCGACCTCTTTTAACTAATATATTTTTTCATTTCTCCATCCTTCTAACTGGAGCATCATTAGGCCTTCGTCGAATATGTTCAAACCATCGTAAATGATTCTCTCTCATCTTATTTTCAATGGGTGCAACCCCTATCTTCTTACGTATTTCCTCGTTCTGAATCTTATCTTTTATTGTATTTTCACACATCCATCTCAGCATACGCATCTCAGCTACACTCATTTTTTGAATATGATGTCTCTTGGCAGCTCAACATTCCGTACTATATAGTAAAGCGGGCCTAATAGTCGTCCTATAAAACTTTCCCTTCAACCGCAATGGCATTTTACGATCGCACAATACTCTAGTTGCACTCTTTCATTTCATTCACCCAACCTTTATCCTATGATTTACATCTCCATCAATTTCTCCGTACTTTTGAATGATAGATCCCAAATATTTAAAAGAATCATCCACCGGTATTTCTTGCTCACCAAGCGTCACTACACTCCCATCACTACTTCGTTGCTTACTAAATCGACATTCCATGTATTTTGTCTTACTCTTACTCAACTGAAAACCTCTTACTTCCAATGCCTGTCTCCATAATTCTAACTTAGCATTAACCTCAGCTCTAGACTCATCAATCAAAACAATATTATCAGCAAACAACATACACCACGGCACATTTTCTTGAATTGATCTCGTAAGCTCATCCATCACTATAGCAAATAGGAAAGGGCTTAAAGCATATCCTTGATGTAACCCAACCGTTATAGGAAAATTGGTTGTCACCCCTCCACAAGTACTTGTATACTTTTTTATTTGGAAATTTATAGTTTTATCTTTCATGTAATTTTCAATTTTTTAAGATATATGTTTTCCAAATTTCCAATGCTCCCTCGAGAAAATTTTAACAAATTATTTACTTTCTCTCAATATTTGTCCTTGGCAAAAAAAAAATAGCGACTTTTGCATAGAGTAGATTCCATGTATTCTCTAACAAATAATCGATGTCACAGGGACACGCCGCATATGACATGCTGACAAAGAAACTGACACATATCAATGATATTTTAATATTCTTAATAACATTTCAATACAAATATTTATTAATATATTTAAATATTAAAAACAATTTTTTTAACAAGATTCATTTCCTCATGTCCTACTTTTCAAAAACATATCAAATTTGTGCATTAAACTCAGTATGTCAGGTCATCCCCATATCATCGTGACCTATCAAAGGGATGGAACCTCAATTCCCGTCAGCGAAACATGCCATGAGATCGTTTCCTTAGGAATTTATCAAAAGGCAAGTGACTTGTGTTTGCCCTTTCTTTGTATGATTGTACCCAAGCAATTTGGTAAAATGAAGTATTGAAGCTTAGACTTGTCAATTCTCTTCTTGCCTTCAATAGAAGGCAATTGGCAACGTCCCCTGTTTTTTTTTTTTAAAGGCAAGATGGGGTTAGGCAGACCCCTACCAATTATTATTCAACGTAACACTGGGTTTTGAACCTGCAATGTCTCAACACAAGGAAACGTACACTGACAGCTCCTACCAACCACGCCGATCCCTTCGTGCATTAGTCATCTAGGCTGTTGTACATGTCACGTGGCTAGGGATGGCAGTGGGGCGGGGCGGGGTGGGGGACAAGGTTTCCACCCCCGCCCCACCTCAAAATTTTATCCTCCACCCCCGCCGGGGATGGATTTTATCCTCCACCCCCGCCTCCATCCCCGTTTCATACCCTTCATCCCCGGTCCAAACGGGATGAGGCGGGGCTGGGCGGGGATATTGCGGGGAAAAGTGGTCGGGGCGGGGATTAGGCGGGGATCGTGGCGGGGACGGGGCGGGGCGGGGAAAAGTGCACGTCCACCCCCGCCCCGCCTCCGCGGCGGGGATGGATTTTATCCTCCACCCCCGCCTCCATCCCCGTTTCATACCCTTCATCCCCGGTCCAAACGGGGCGAGGCGGGGCGGGGCCCCGCTTTCCCCCGGTCCACTGCCATCCCTACACATGGCTCATCATGACCCTGCATGGTGGTTGTGAAGTTATTGTGTCTAAGGCGTCGGGACAAACCTCACTGGTGCACAGGTGTGTCCATAGCTTTCAAAAGTGTGCCAGATGAGGCATGGTGCTCATGGGTCACCCAGGGTTGTCTTGTTTAGGGACAAGTTCATTAAGTAGCCTGTTTTTTTGTGAGGGTTTCTTATCATTAAAGAATAATAAAAATTTGTGGTTTTGTACTCAGTTTTCAAAAAAAAATGATGTATTTGTGTGTCTTGTATTCGTATCGAGTTTGGGTACGTATGTGTTGGGGACAATCATGGTTTGTTACGTGACATGGACCACTATGATTTGTCACAAGGTTGAAGTTGGGTCTACTACCAAGTGAGCAGCAGGGGACCATAAAAAAAAAATACGAGTTATATGAATTTGGGTCCATAGCTAACCAATGAAACTGGATCCAATGCATTGGGTTGTTCTGATCCAACTCTTGCTTTGTCACAGGCATGTCGCGTGTCGTGTCCCCCGTGTCATCTCTCTCTCCAAATGGTTGTACGGAATCTCGATCTAGGATCATAACATCCAAACAGTTGACCAACCACTAGATTTTATTTTTCAGTTTGTGCACGATTGAATTTATTGTGAATTTCCCTTCTTTGTAAGAGCTATATACGCAAAGCCATCAGAATGTGAATGGTGGTATTAGATATTCTACCTTTTTTTTTTCCCAAGTTTTACAAGGAGAAACTGCAGCCTGGGTACATGAAGACTTAGTCGCCGATTCCAACCCCAGGAGCTATGCTGGACTTTGGCTTATGCAAGGGGTAGTGCCCATGAGAATCGAACCCCCTATTGGTGGTGTGCCACCCACGGCCCGCTCCAATTACGCTAACCCCTTGGAGTTATATTAGATGAGTAATGCTAAGGTGCTCCTTTGGGAGTACCTACTCCCACATACTAGAAATTATGGTTGTAAGTTGTATCTTCACAATTAAACCTTATGGATGTACTCAACATAGATTATTTGATAGGAATCATACTTTGAATTATGTTTTTTTTTTACATAAAAATAGATTTTTTAAGTCATGAAATTTTGATACATTGTGAGCCGTTGATTTTTAACGGTCTTAAAAAAACATACATGTATGCTATAATCACATGATCCAAAACTTATTTTCTACTGAATAATGCTTATAGATTAGATCATATCTATATGGTCTGATCAACAACAAAAAACTTTAAGAAATTTGAAAATCTAAAGGTTTTATTAGGTTGGAGTAGGTACTCCGCGAGCACCTTATCATTACCAATATTAGATAATCTAACTTGAAAAGATAAAAGAAAGACTCAATAAGTTTGTCCTTGTCCCATTATTTACTTTCACTGTACTAACTGGACAAGAGTTGTTAGACAAAAGATAGCATTTTTCTTTCTGTTTTGTTTGGAAATCTTATCAAGCAAACTGATATATAATTAAGTTCTTATTCTGGAAGTTCCTTTAAAAACAAGTAATCTTGACTATTCCGTAATGTCATCATTGAACAGCAATGGACTAAACCCCAACCAGATATTTATCATAAGCATATGGAAATAGAAAACTTCAAGACAATATTGTTAAAATAGAATCGAAATGGGCTTGGACCGGTCGATTCCGAATCACCTAATAATTGACTCAATGTGTAACATACCACTCTATTTTAGTAAGGCTTTAATTTTACTCTCAATATATTTATTTATATAAAAGTCAAACCTAGGACCTTATCTGTCCAAGTATTGTAAATGGTGTACATGACAAGAAACTATTTTTAATAATTAAATTATGAAAGATTTTCTCTCAAACTTTTGACAAAAAATAATAATATATAAATATATAATTTTTGAAAATTAAAACTTTGCTTAAGTTATAGGCCTTAATTTTACTCCAAATATATCTATTTATATAAAAGTCAGACATCGGCCCTTATCTGTCCAAGTGCTTTGAAAGGTGTCCATAATAGGAAACTATTTTTAATAATTAAATTTTGAACTATTTTTATCTCAAACTTTTGACATTGATTATATCAACTTGAAGGGCTCCATTGATCAAGTTAGGAATCTATAGACATTGACAAGACTCAATAGACAGCCTTGACCAATGATTTTGTGTACACTAAATTGTTACTTAAGCTATGTCTACCCAAATCAATTTAATTAGTAAAAAACATATGACTGAACTAAGGGAAACAAATCGTTTCTTAACCTCTTTTTGTTTAATTAACATGATTAACATAATCCCAATGCAGTACTTTGATTTGAACATCTGCTAAGCCACCTAATTCATCATCATAACCGCAATACTAAGAGCTTGTTACAAACATCTTAAAAAAAAATATTTTTAACTCATGTTAGGCAAGTTTGTGGATACCCTCAAAGACAATAATGCCTTGGATTGGCTATATTATCATTGGTCTTACAAAATATTTACTTGAGCTGGTTAAAGATTGTATTTTTACAACTTGTACTATGCACAATTATACACGAAGGGACCAAGCTTGTCTGGCAGGAGCAGTTAGTGTACGTTACCTTGTGTTGTGTTGGGACGTTGAAGTTTGAAGCCTAAATGGTATGATTGTTTAACTGGTAGGGTCTGCCTAACCCCAGCTTTTTCAGTCGAAAAAAAAAAATTATACACGACGGTATATGATGTAAACCGAGAAGGCTTGTTTTACGATAAAACTACGTTATCCTATTATTATACACGAAAACCAAGAAAAATATATACAGAGAAATTTCATAAACTCTATGAAAATGAGAATTTTATTCATCAACTCTCTCTCAAATCTCAATACGAGTATTTATAGAGAAACATGATAAACCAAGGTTCATTTTGGATCTGAATAAATCCATTACATAAAGTATCCTCAAAAAGTTCAAACAAAAACCCTAAACTAAATTGGATCCAAATTGATCTTTATAGACTTGGGTCTTCTGCTTCACTCGTGCATAGACTTGCCCTCAAGTCTTGATCCCTCTTATGTTTTTTTCAATCTCGTTCTATTTTGTGGGTTATGAGCTTAAAATATGAAAATGTATCTGAAAACCAGAAACATTCTTCCTGAACTATTCATAATCCTCGACTACCACTTTTTAAATATCTGGATTGAATAGATCGAATGAACCCGAATCTAATATGAAGTAGTTCACGAACAAATAATCTAGATCTCTGGCTCCATCATCGCATGTTCTGCATGCTGCTGATGTTGCACCCTAAGTAGGCTTAGGTTATGGGGCAAGCTTGATTTAAGTGAAGTAGGTATGGGTGGAGTTTGAGTCTGGATAGGTGATGAATGAATTGGTTCTTTTCGAACTAGGTCAAATGGACTCGGGTTTGGTTTCATGATAGGTTTTTAGATACTGGGCTATGAGAGTTTAAGATGGGTTTAAAAAGATTCAATAAAATAGATTTAGACTCATCCCATGATTTTTTGGATTCAAATCTCATTTAATTGGATCTAGGCTTGGGATGGGCTCTAAGAGAGGTTTCTTGGAATTGGACTTCTAAGGGACCTCTCCTACTTTGGTATGGGTAGGATTCATTTAAACTAAGTATTCAGGTTGTTGGATATAGGTAGGATCCGATTGAGTAGTAGAAGATGGTGGTTGGGCCTTTAATAGGGCCGGATTTTGTGATAGAATCTGGATAATAACATTCAATCAGACTCATATTTAATTGGGACTAGCTCTAGATCTGGGTTTGGGAGTGATAAGCTTGGTTTGAACTTGATCTAGACCCATAATATTATTGAGTCTGGTCTTAACTTTGTTCATATTGAAACTGAAGTTTTGTTTGGGTCTCATAAGATAAAGTTTGAGTGGGGTTAGGACTGAAATTTTGAGTTTGGTTCTGACCTACTTGGTTTGAGTAGGGATCTGGGTTGTAATAGGTATTTGGTTCATATTGGGTCAATGTAGTTGAGTGTTGAAGTGGATATTTGTCTAAATCAAGGCTAGATGGGTCAAAATAGGAGTATTAAGACTGATTTGATGGATTAAAATGATAGCATTGGGTATGGGTCCAACCTGATAGGTCTAGGAAGGCATTTGACGCAATTTGGGTCGACACATACAACTTATGGGGTTGGTTTTGGGTTGATAACTGGCTTTGAAAAACAAAACCGATTTGTGAATAGAGAATCGGGTGAGAATGCAAAAGGGGAAGGGGTTAAAGGCGAAATGAACTTGTTTGGCATATAACCGGTTTGCTCCATATCCCTATCACCCATGATGGGTTGAGGGACGAGGGCGTGGAGGATAGGGTTTTGATACCCATCCTCCACCACCTGAATTAATAGAGCACCGACTGGGCCATTAGTTGGTGGCCAAGGGTGCCGTCAGTCTGGGGTGGCCAACGGCCACCCTCCGAGGAGCCCCAATTGGCCTGCACTCTGTCGACGGTGGCCGGATGGATGGGATATGAAGATGGGCGGGGGGCCATCGGCTGGCAGCCAGGACGGCCATCGATCCAGAGTGGTTGACTACCACCCTTCGATGAACTCTTGGATGGCCTGCATCTCACCGGCGGTGGAAGGGCGACTCGAGATAGAGGGGGTTGAGGAAGGTGGTAGGTTGGGGTTTGAAACCCACCCACCATCCATTATGGAGGTGTCGACAAGGCCACCGGTTGGCGGTCAGGGGTACCATTGGTCTAAGGTGGCTGACAAGTGACAACCACCCTTCGGCGAACTCCCAGCATGCCTGCACCTCGCTGACAGCAGGGTATGTGGTTGGAGAAAAGGAAGGGTCGACAATGGTTGGGGAAAACAATGAATACACAGGAGGAGAAGTGTCCATGCTAGGAGGATTGGTCGTGGTTGGCCAGGTCACTGCTAGGGGTGGGTGGCCGATAATCGATCGGTCAGAGTGGCGGTGATGGTAATGATAGGTGGACCAGGTGAGTACGGTGAATTGGTGAGGATGGGCGGAGGAGGAAGAAAAGAAGAAGATGGTTGTGGTGGTGGTACCTGGGTCGCCATTGGTTGATGCCCTATCACGCATTTTCTTACTTAGACATTTTTTAGTTTTTTCGAAAAATTGGTTGAGTCCAGGACAAAAATTCTTGAACCTCAAATTTTAACAGATGCTTCTGTGCTTGGCTAGGTCTCATCAGTTAGGTAGAGACGAGCCAATCAAAACTTGAGAAAAAGTTTAATTTTTAACTTTAAATTTAAGCAAAATTTGGATGAAATTCAGGTTGTTTTTTTGGAGTTTTTCTAGCTTTAAATTCAATAACAAGCTTTAATTTGGAGTTAAATAAGGTTGAAAAGTCTCCTAAGTTAATTTGGATATTTTTGAAAGCTTTTAGATCATTATTAATTAATTCTGGATTTTAATTGAGGCTGAGAAGGATTTCTAAATGGAGTTCTTGTACGTGCCTAAGAAGGCTAGAGTAGGTTTTAGAAAGGAATTTAAAAAAAAAAAAACTTAAAAAAAAAAAAAAAGAGAAAGAGTTTAGAAACTTTTGGGAAAAGGAAGGTGAGAGGAAGAGTCTTCTTATGAGGAAACCCTCCCTCTCCAGTAGGGGTGGCAATCGGGTCGGGTTGGCGGGTCAGAATACCTCAACCCGAACACAACCCGTTTATTAAACGGGTCGAATATGACAAACACAAACACGACCCATTTATTAAACGGGTAACCCGACACGACACAGTTAACTCATTTAATAAATGAGTCAGGTCAACATGACCCGATTATATTTAATTAAAAAGTATAGATTGTCTAGGGCAGCTTAATTAATATGACTTCGTTATCCAACAAATTAAAAAAGGTGTACAACTAACAGGCAATATTTAATGATACTATGCTCCCAAGTCCCGGAGCACCTACTCCATCTATATTGTTGGATTATTTTTCAATTCAACGGTTTAAATGAGCCTCAAATTTGTATAGCTTACCATCTTTAATGGCTTTCAAAAAGTAAATGTAAGAGGGTGTGGAGGCATTAATTTCAATTATTTCCCTTTATTAATACATTCTAAAAGCTAAACGAAGGAGGCACACGTGGTGGTGTGGGCAGATTTCAAAGTTATAAATTAAATGTGATTTACTTATTAATTATCTCTCTCATAGTTATCAACTTATCTTCATGCACGATATCATTAAATATTGCATGTTAGTTGTACACCTTTTTTTAATTTGTTGGTTAACAAAGTCATATTAATTAAACTGCCCTAGAGAGTCTATACCCTCTAATTGGGTTGATGGGTTCGTGTAAACGGGTTGACCCCCCCCCCCCATAACCCATTTATTGAACGGGTCAAACGGGTTGGCATACCCCTAACATGAACCTGACTCGTTTAATAAAAGTGTTAGGCGGGTCGACCCGTTTACGACACGAACCCGTTTAAGCCAAACCCCAACCTAGCTAAGAAGCAGGTTGGCGGGTCAGGTCAGATTTTGCCACCCCTACTCTCCAGCCCTTCTAAAGAGGGTTGGAGAAGGAGAGGGCATCACCCTCTCTCTTGGCTATATAAAGTCAAAAAAAAAAAGAGTAAGAGAAAGGGAGAAAGAGAGAAGGAAAGAAAAAGAGAAGAAGAAGGAGGAAGGAGAGCTGCTACAACTCTTTACCCACTTTTTTCAACCTTCGCCCTTATTTTTCTTCACTTTTTTTATTCAAGGTATGGGTTTTCTCTCTTGAATCAAGTGAGAAATTGATATAGATTGGATTTCTATGCAATAATTTGATGAAAATTCATGAAAAAGGCATTTAAAACCATGTTTTTATAAATATACATGAAGGAAGATGCATGGATCCTCCTCCATGGTAGAATTCTTAAATATCTCTATTCTTTCAAAGAAATAAAATTCTGTATACATAAAAACAGAATTTTTATTGGTGGTAAAAGTGTTTGTCTAAAGGTTTTTTGGGATTTCCATGGATATATTTTTTATACTTTTCATCTTTTCCCAAATAAAATTCTATACATGTCTATTTTATGCCATAACATAATTTAATTTATGATAAAAATAATTCATTATGGGTTTACATTATCATGAATATCGGTTTCCATGGATGGTCCATGATAAGTGTTATTAGATGCATGTGAGTGTGTGATAAAATATTAAATATGCATGCATTCTTTGTTGAAACTTTGTATAGCAGTGTATGAATCTGAATATTTTCTTTTAATGTATTAGCATGTTGATTTCAAGTATTTATATGATTTGTACGTCATGCGCATTTGGATGCCAACATGCATATGAAAGTCTATATTTAATGTAAATCTGTACATGCAAGTGAGAACTGAAATTTTACATGATTAAGAGTTGACGCAAGCATCACTCGCTAGGGTTCTTGATCTGGCAACCAGACCAGTCGTCCTCGGCTCGTCTGGCCTAATTTGGTCAGACTTGTCATGGTGACGTCAGTTGGCCGGCCTAGAAGTTGATGTCGCTTTTCTCAGGTTCTGATTTGAACCTTATTATGGGAAACATGGCTAACTATACGATATGTATAAATATACCTATACATGGTCTTTCCTCACTAAAATAAACTTCTTCAAAACAGTAATCTAATGAAGAAACATCACAAGTAAAACAAAGAAGCAGACCATATTGATTAGCAATTAATAATGATGTCAAAAGAGAAGAATCTTACTTATTTTATGGTATGTGTGTCTTCCTTGTTACACTTAGAAATTTGATTGGCAAAAATAGAGTCTACAAGTTCCAAAAGTGGTGTCTCAGCACCTGGATGGAAATTTTATTTGCATTAATTTGATCCTATATATGGGTCTAAACAATTCTAGATGAAATATTTTTTTTCTACATCAAACAAGATTTACTATGTAAACATGAAAATAACAAATATCTTATAGCCAATGAAAGGACCAAGTACACTAACATGGTGTCTTCTCAATAGTCTTGCTCACGTGTTATAATCCTAGTTATAATTCTCATTATGAGCAATTTTTTGTCAAGGTTTCTTCCCCAAAAGTTGTTGTTCTTGAAAAATCTCAGGAAATTCTCGGATGTTTTAAACAGAAATTAAAGGCCACTACCTTATAGAAAAAATACTTCTATGTGGTCTGGCCAGACCTAGACAATTTCCACACAGGGTTGATAGGCCCGGTTACCAGGCCTGTCGGGCCATATAGGCCCAGCCGAGTGGACTTCATTGGGTAAGTGGGCGTTATGAAAAAAAAAACTTTACAATGCATGATTAATTTCCAGTTTTCGACAAGTGTAAACATATTTTGATTTCAATACATGTTAAAAGTGAATTTTTCAGTATGCTTTGACTGAATTCAACATGCCTACACAATATGTTATCTTTAGTTTGGTCTAGTGCATATGCATATATATAATGAATGAATGCAGCTATGTAATTAAATTTCCAGATTGGTTATTTGCACTGGACTTGGTTTATATATGCAAAAGAATGACATTTCATATGTTGACACTTAGTATAGCATGCCCAATCACTTCACCATTGCATGTTCACTTTTGCCAGCATGGGTAGATATAAAGTTGATGTGCCATTGCGTGGACCTGTTTGCATAAGCATCCACATGTTTTACATGAGATGATTCATGAATGAAAGCATGCATTAATAGGAATATGTAAATTAAATGAAGGCACACATTTAACATGATGATGTGAACTCAAACACATACATATGAATATTACTAATCATGCACATTTTTAGTTGGCATATATGATTGTGCAATTGGCAGCATGTCGACATCCTTGTATATTTTGTCAAGTTGTTATGATATTTGCATATGATGGATCGATGATCAATGAATCATCGCGGGCCTGGCGAGCCTTGAGCTGGATTGCTCCTTTACTTGTTTTTATGCATCACAAAAATCACATTTTTGACATTGTTTCTTTATATTGCAATGTTTTGCATTTTTTCTAGGTCGGGGTCTAGTGATGAGCCTCGCATTTGAAAATGTGAATTTATAATATTAATTTGGTATGCTGAATTATAAATTAATGAAATAATTATTCATAATAATATAAAGAAAAGAACAATGTAATGTACTTTCTAAGATGTCTCATCAAGAGTACGAGACTCTTAGAGTTACGATTTTGGGAAAACCGAATAGATACAAAAACTTCATGTGTGACATTATTGCCCTTGAACTCGATATTGGGGTTCTTGCTTCTGACCACGATTTTAGGGAGTTTTCACCACTTTGCCTTAGGGTGGTGTGTAGACACAACTGTTGTTTTGGTATACCAAGAAGTGACACTTGTGGATGCTATTTTTCTAGTGTTCCAATATTCGATGTTGTTTTCTAATGTTTTGATAGATGATATTGTTTCCTTATATCGGTCGAGGGCTAAGTTTGTAACCCAGTAATAAAATATAACTTGTGTGCTAAATTATCCTGGGAACCATACTTGACCTCGAGAATTTTTACCCGTTTTGAGTATCCGCAGAAATTTAAATGTGTGTGCATCCTAATAAGAATATGCATATGAAAAAGGACTTGATTAAAGATAATAAATTGTTCATGCATTGAATTCATGTATTTTTCTATTATGCATTAGATCATGCATGCATCTTTGCTTGCCTTGCATGATTCATTAAATAGATTGCATATTGTTGCATGATGGATTATTCCTATTGCTTTCTTGATATTCTGCAATTATTCTAGTTATATCACTTCAAATTATTTCATGCATCCTATCTGTACTTTTTATACTGATTTGTTCATTAGAGAAACTTATACTCAAAATTTTGGTTCTGACACCCATATTTTTATAACTTGCAACTTCAGGTACCCAGTGAGAGGACATTGTTCTGGTAGAGCTACGAGTATATCATAACTGCTGCACAGATCACTTAGGGACAACATGGCTCTAGTCTTTTCACTTACTTTTGGCTTACTCTGGTTTTTTTTTATTCTTATTTGATTTTAAATTAATAAAGTTGATTCAGTTTGGGTTTGGTTTGAAGGATGGTGTGTAGGATCTCTTATGGTTTTGTGGATGTGAAATAGAACTGTAAAGGCTTTGGGTTTCTGAGAAACTTTTCACAATTGATTTAAAATAAAATAAATTTTCTTTTCACATTGTTCAGTGGTATGAGTTGGGGTTGTTACATGCCCTATCAAATATGTCGACCACATGGTACAATTGGTTGCGGTGGCCATCACGAGTGAATATGAAAATGAACAATGTGACCCAGCAATGCTGCTTATTATCGACCATATTGTTGTCGATCACAGTATCTATAAGACATATGATCGATTGATGCTGCTGCTCTCCGAATTGAATCCTTAAATAAATTTGAAATCCGATGAGATTGATCCCTCAAACCGTTTGATCGAATGAATCAAGATGAACTATCCTTTTTTACTCTGACAGGATCCTCCCTCGAACTGCACAATTAAGCGATGAAAGAGGCGAGCAAACTTATGACTTTGATACCAATTGATGTAAACCGAAAGGTATCGATTTACTATAAAACTATGTTACCTTACTCCCTTGCATGAAAATCAAGAAAAACAAGAAATACTAAAAGGAATTGCATAAACTAAAAAAAAATAAGAAATTTATTCAACTCTCCCTTAAAATACCTATAATGAGTATTTATAGGAAAACAAATAAACCCTAGGTCTACTTTAGATCTGGATCCATTATATAAAGATCCAAAAAAAGTCCAAATAAGAACCTGGACTCAGGTCTTCTCCTCTACTCCTTTGTATGGTTTTATCTCATGTGATTTGGAATCACATGGGAGTCCCTTCAACTGTGATTTCAAATCACTTTACATTTCTTATTCGGAAATTGTAGGGCATTTCGGAAAGCACATTATATTTGTCGAACAATACGATCATTTTCTCTTTCTTATTTGCATGAGATTCCGAATCACATGTTTGGTTAGTTGTGCAAATGAAATTCATTCTCTCGTTTACATGAGATTCCAAATCACATTTCAATGCAACCAAACATACCCGAAGTAATTTTTTTAAAGCAAAACAAAAAAAAAAAAACTTTGGGCTCAATGAGGCTGCACAAGAAGAACAATGTATTGATCTCAATAGTATTCTGTGATTATTATACTAATATAAAACCTTTTCTATAAGAACCATGGCAATGCATAATATAGATTTTCGCTCATAACTATTCGTTCTCATCAGTGGGATTTTATTGGATCTGGGGTTCTGTGCTCATATTCAGATTATCGTTTTCCTGAGACCTCATATTTGAACATTGCCCCAGAGCTTTTTTCACAAGGGGACTGCCAATTTCAGCAAGGATGTAAACGGTTTGGATTTAGGTCAGATATCCAACCTGAATACGAATCTGTTTAGCTGGATTCGGTAGCCAAAATGGTTTTGATTAATAATCAGATCGAGATTAAATATCAAGTTTTGCATCGGAATCCAAGAAAAATTGAATCCAATTAAAGTCCAAATTTGAGTCCATGTAAGTGTGGGATTTTAAGCAAGTCAGATCTGGATTCATTTCTCACCGACCTTCATCTGACTCTCAATCTGAATCCAGATCCGATAATGCCTAGATCTGACCCAAGTCCGACCTGTTTACATCTCTGAGTTGCGGGTAACAGTTCGGCAGCAGTGTCTAGCAAATATCATTGAACAACGGTCAACTCTAAAAAGGAGGAAGTAGGGAAATAAGAGACCCTGTTTGCAACTTGCAAGCACGTTCAAGTTGAGAGAATAATTCACTTGATAATCATTCTTCTTGAGAAAGGCAGTTAGATTGTGACTTATTTTTCTCATGGAGATAGGGTTTTACTTTCTCAAATGAGAACCTTCTAAATCACAATTTTCTCTCATTGTCCATGGCTTGAGAAAATGGTCCTCTTGAGAATCATTTTTTTAGCTAGATTTTCTGTTTGTTGAACATACAATCGCTTGACCCATACCTTATTGGCTGTATCTGTAGTCACATAACCCTTAGGATCCCTATATACTTTTTACATGTTTTGTGTGCTTAAGGGCATGTTTGATGGCTTTCCCAAGATCGAACGAACAAAACAGACAGAACACATGGGGAAAAAAAATTGGTAAACTGTGACAAAAGATTTTCAATGAGTCGGGTTTGGTTGGGACCCAGGTGCAACAAGACTTGGATCAGATTTTCGGGTATGGCATCAAGTCCAGACCCAGGTCTAATCAGGTATATTATAAGAGAAACCATACCCGGACCCGATAAGAACTACATGAACCAGACCTGGACCATACCCGCTAAAATAATATTTTTTATCATTTTTACATTGAAAAATTATGGGTCTTTATCGTAACTCAGGTAGAGCCCAGGTCTGGTATAAAATTTAAAAAAACTATACCCATTAATCAGACTTTCGAATTCAGACCCAGGTCTTAATCAGGTCTTCTTATTTATCACCATACCTGGAGCCTATAGGGTTTGGTGAAGGTTGGATCCGGGTAAACCCAACCCTTTGATAGGGTGCCGGCAGCCGGTTTGGAGGTACTACACGGCAAATTCAAGAAATGTGGGTATGGCATATATTATATAAATAAATAAATAAATTATATATATATAGCACATAAAAAAATGCACAACTATATTCTATTCATAAAATGCTTTACCCATGAAGTTGTAGATTGTGAATACAAACTAAAGATCTAAAACATGTTAAAGAACTATAACTAGCAATTCATAATAAAAAAGTATAGTTAATAATCGACTTATTTGATTTTGAGTGTTAATTACACATTAATTGGATCATTAAATGAACAAAATGGGTTGAATCAAGTTCGAAACTCAATTGAACCATACCTGAAATACCCAAGTACCAGTGTGGGTACGACACAGCTATAAAGGGCTGGTAGAAGTACCCATATTACATATATTTTATTACTTTTTAATATTATTGTAATAAAAATACATGTTGATTATTAACATATCAAATAAAAACTTTTTTATATGTTTTTATCTTAAAAACCATAAAAAAATTTATTGATTAAAATTTTAAAAATTCCATATCAACGTGTCCTATTTCTTGAATTTTTTTTTGAACTTGCAAGTGGAACTCGCATCACACTGGAACCGACCTTGGACAGGTCATTCAAGTTCGACTCAAGCTTGCGCGGAGCTTAAATATCCATTTTGCTAAACGAATGGAGCCCAGCCAACCCAATCTTGGCTTGAGCTCAGCTCGTGTGCAACCCTACCAATGGCAACCTGTAAGTTATATGAACATGAAAAGGTGTTGGGTCCAATTCAGATTCAACTTGATGATACTAAGAGAGTGAGAGACTGTCGGGCATCACTGGTACTCGATGTACCCGACCCGAATATACAAATTTCGAAAATAGCCTGAAGAGAGAGAGAGAGAGGTATATCTTGCTTTTTTTATTTTTCTCGGAAACGATAAATTACGGTATAAAATTGCGATATTTTAAAAAATATGCCGATATTAATATGCCTTTCTGGAGGAAGAAGAAAGGCACGAGACTGTTCAGAGAGAGAAGAAGAAGAAGAAGAAGAAGAGTCTCTTTCCAAAGAGAGGGAGAGAAATGGATGCACGATTCGTGGAGCTCACCCAAGTGTTCGAACGCTTCAAGGCGGCCTTCGTGAGGAACGATCTCGACGCCTGCAGCTCCCTCCTCTCCAAGCTCAAGGTACGATGACCCCCCGGACAAAGTTCTCCGTTTTCTCCTCCTCCTTTTCCTTCCCCTTCCCCGACCACAGTTTCATTGGGGGCTACCTATAAGCCGACCCCTTAATCTCTACTTCTCCTCAATCCCAACAATCTATCGCATTCGACTATTTTCTTGTCTAAGTATTGTTTTTTTTCGGAGCCATTGATGGTGGTGATTCTGATATTTGTTTGGTTGTTATCATATCTTTGAAACACCTATGAAACCGATGGAATGATGAATACACCCATATTTTTTAATTGGCGTTGTTGGTCGAAGCGCCTTCCGTGTTGGATGCCTTGTTTTTCGAGATTCGTTGCTTCTATCGAGTTCAATTGGTATCTTATTCGGCTATTCAACATACGTTGTGGAGATTATTAGGTAGGTTCGTGTTGGTTGATCGTTGCAATGTGAGACTGTGGCCATCGGGAGGTTATGGTGGGAAAATATGGAATTTTGATGTTTAAGAAAGGTTTTACTGCTTATTGAAAAGATAAGAAGGCTGCAGAGCTGAATTGGTGAAAACTTATTCTTAGGATTAGAACATTTTAATCCCAATCATCCCATGGAATCCGATTTCCGAAGTTGATCTCCCCTTTTGGGTTTTGCTCTTACATCTACTAGTGCCACAATCAAAGCGTGTTTTGTTGCACGGACTTTTCCAGACAGTTGGGATAAATTGGGATTTTGCACTGTGGTTCATGATGCTACTATGTTCCTCCAACTTGCCCCATTTTTTTGGATAATGGGTGTGTCCACTTCCCTAGTTACTGTAAAATTATCTTTTCTGCATCCTTGTCTGCCAGCCTTGCTTGTGGTTATGATTTTGTAACTACGTTATCTTGCACCGAATGTAGTTAATCAATCTTCATGTACTTATCGCAAATCTCTCTCTCTCTCTCTCTCTCTCTCTCTCTGAGGTGAACATTATTTACTTTATCTGATATAGTTCTTGTTCGTTATGCAGGTCATGTTAACTGAATTTCCAAGCCTCCCTCCATTGTTTCAGGAATCGCCAAATGCCGTTAATGAGTTGTCTATAGCAAGTAATCTGTGTGTGTGTGTGTGTGGCATCGGCTGCTTCATCTTTCATGTCAACTATCATGAAGTGCTTTCTTCTACTTTCTGCGCCAAAGACTAAATTACAGACTCCCGATAAAAACAAACAGTTCTTGTATTATTTGCGATATGAATACCTTTATGCTTGAAGAGATTAAGAAGCCATTCTAGGATTTTATTTTCTAGTATCATGACCAAAATTAGCCCCCATATCAATACGACCCTGGGGAGCAGCTTTTGCTAAAACTTTAATGGTTTCCTGAAAGCTAACTTCAGATTGAATATTTAGAGATGCTCTTGTTATTCCCAATAAGATGGCTCGGTCCCTTTTTTCTCTTTACTCCCTCTAGATAAACCACTGTCACCGATATTACCGATATTTTGAATATATCGTGATATTATCGTCCATTTCAAGGTTGCCGATACCAGGGGCGTAGCTAGGGGGGGCAGGACTGGGCTGTAGCCCAGTCCTAACTCCCCAAACAGTTAAATTTTTTTTTTTTTTTTTTAAAGCCCAGCCTTGCCCTGATTCCATATGAAATAGATTTTTATCCATTTTTTAGCCCAGCCCAGTCTTAGCCCAGCCCTTACTGCAGCAAATAGTTTGATTTGTCCATATGAAATAGATTTTTATTAATAATTGTAGCCATTTTTTATTTTATCTCAAATTTTTTTTTTCAGGGGCGCTGCCCCCGAACCCCCGACTATCACACAAATATTTTTTTTTCTACACCCCTGTTTGCCCCCCCCCCCCCCCCCCCTCACATGAATCCTAGCTACGCCCCTGGCCGATACTATAGGGAATATATTGCGATATTTTCAAAATATCGCATTAATACGATATCATCACTATATTTTTTAGATTTAAAAAAAAATTAAGTTTTCATTTCCTATTTTTTTCCTTTTATATTTTAAAACCTTTAAAACATGTTTCTTTATATTTTTGAAAGAAAAATAATACAAAACTTATTATTTTCTTGGGTTTTTGTTGTTATTTATATTTTTAAAATTTTTTAAACTCCTGAGATATTCCCAAGATTTATCAACTTTTGAAAATCTCTCCGAGAAATACCCTCACCGAGAAATTACCTTTAACGATACAGGTGACTGTGAGATAAACAAGGGTCCATTTTCTATGTACTGTGGATATTTGTGCTTTTGTTTAAATCTATTAATATGCAAATGCTATGCTGATAATGTTAATGAGCTGAAGTTGATGCCCTCTATGTAAGAAAAATGACATCTAGATGAAGTTTTGCATGCTGGCATTCAAAATGCTATAGATTGTTGTCTTTTTCTTGCATTCATAACTGAAATTCTGTGGTGTCATGCTTAATTTTTTTTAAATGATTTTTCCCCTTTTTCTCACTAGTGTTCTTCTGATTTCTTATCAGGTGAACTCCTAATCTAGATGTCTGGAATCTCTTCTTGAAGTTTGAATATGGCACTTAGTCTTAAATTAATCTCGTTGCATTTGAAACATGTCATTATTGTTTTAGTCCTAGCTTTTAATTAGTGCTGGCATCTTTTATTCTTCTTTGATTGTTTAGTGTGGGGGTATGCTGGGATGTATC
This sequence comes from Nuphar pumila, assembly GCF_984573655.1. NCBI lineage: Eukaryota > Viridiplantae > Streptophyta > Magnoliopsida > Nymphaeales > Nymphaeaceae > Nuphar > Nuphar pumila. Next base: position 19,097,766 of record NC_143249.1, on the reverse strand, counting down.
ATTTTATGTCCATGTATCTATTTTTTCAAAGTTTATTGTTTCTGAGTCTCTGACACTTTGTACCTATGTCCATGACCAAAGCTCATATCAAAGTTTTGTTTGCATTTGATCTATTACTGTCCTCGCCATTAAACCTAAGCATGAAGAGAAGCTAGCATCACAAGTATTCATCTATGCAACTTTTGTTGGTTTGTATTTGTTGTCATTTCAGGAGATATATATGAACATGCTGCCATTCTCAGTGTAAAGACAGAAGATCAAGATGGCTTTGAGAGGGACTTCTTTCAACTTAAACCTTACTATACTGATACATGGTATGTTTTTATGCTTTACTTCTAGGCATCTGTTGCTAGTGTGCTTTTATCATTAATTGTTCATCCGATATCTACTGCAACTTGTCAGCATTAATAACACTTGAGAGAGCAAATAGGGCTATTTTTGAAGTTTGGTGTTCCTAGGCAGAAACAGATGTATTTGTAACCTGTTGAAAATAATTTCTTAGGCTTGCAGCCGAATCACATAACAGTTAGTAGTATACCACTATACCCAAACCACTGGATTCATTTTCTTAGTGTCACTTTGAATGGGTATGATAATTATGCAAGTTGCTTGGAATGTTTTATTGTCGTTGGGTAGCATACATATGCCAGTGAATTTTCAGCAGGAAAGTTGGATTTGTTCATTTGATTGGATCATTGAAGTGTGTCTGATTTAAAATGCGCATGAAAACATAATTCATATTTAATCCAATGGGATGAAGTAATTTATGTCAGGTTGAGTAAGATTTTGTGGCAAGTCATGCCTACTTTGAGGTTGTCAATTTGAAAATCCCGACAATGTGGCTACTTGACATGAATATCTATGCCACAAAAAATTACAAGGTGGGTACTTGGATTATTTTTCTACAGCATAGACAAAGCATATCATCATATAAGAAGAGTGGAAAACTGGCATGAAGGACCATTCTCTGAAAACATTTTTTTGCTAGTATGAGTTACTCAAAAATATGACACTGAGTTACTTGGCCATATGAGATGGATTTTTCCTTTTGTTTAATGATAAACCATATAATGGGAAACATTATGATTTCCATAGCTTGTTATTTTTGCCTTTGTTATAAGGTGCAATACATCCACATTTGTTTGAAAGTTCCTTCATTTTAAACATGGATATCTGAAAGGGAAGATGAATGTTTTGTCATACTTATCTGGAAACAAACTTAACTCTTATGTTTTGTTCTTCTTCTTGCTCTTTTATCTGAAGAATTTTAACTTTTTAGAGATTTTTGTTTTTTCTGCTACAGTGTCCTTATTCCTCCATCGCCTCAAGAGTATCCAATTGTGGGCCTTAACCTTCTAAGGCTTTTGGTTCAGAACCGAATAGCAGAATTCCACACTGAACTGGAGCTTCTCCCTGCAAGCACTCTGGAGAACCCTTGCATTAAGCATGCTGTGGAGCTTGAGCAGTCTTTTATGGAGGGTGCCTACAATCGTGTGCTGAGTGCTAGGCAAACTGTTCCTCACAGCACTTATGTCTATTATATGGATCTTCTTGCTAAAACTGTCCGGTAACACATTTTATGTGGATATCTACTGAAGTACTAATGTCAAAATTGGATTGATAGTTTGTGTTGATGCTGCTGTTCCTTTTGCAGTGATGAAATAGCAGGCTGCAGTGAGAAGGGGTATGATTACTTGGCAATCAGTGATGCTAAGCAATTGCTGATGTTTCCATCTGAGCAAGAACTGTTAGAATATATTACGGAGGTAAGAGTTACTAAATGATAAGATAGGCCATGAAATTCTTTATTCTGGTTTTCAAGTATCCTTTTTTCTTTCATTAGTGCAAATCCCTCTG